>NW_024868132.1:98767-168506 GCF_013358625.1 Macadamia integrifolia
CATTTGGTAACGAGTCCAAGACTTCTGACAAACGTTGCATGCAGTACATCATCCCACCATGAACATGCATACCCAATAAACTTGGTGAGAATGAGTTCACACTTTTTCTCGTCTGGAAGAGACTTATATGCAAAAATCCTCACAACTTTGGTAAGCCAGTCAATAAATTCCTCAGGCCCCTTTGCACCACTGAACTCTAGAACCTCGACTTTGTTGCTATAATTTCTGTCAGAAAATTGCTGGGTAACATCTTGGGGTATAATAGGATCACGTTGCACTCGGTGAGGTGTATCTTCAATCCGTAAGGCAGTAAACTGAGGAGGTGGTGTAGATGGTCCTTCATCGACTCGCATTTCAGACTTTTGCATAAAGGCAAGAATCTTAGTGAGGGCACCTTGAGTTTCGTCCATAAACTTGTCATATTTTGCCTCATTTTTCTCAACCTTGGCATTAGTTTCCTTTTACTTCTCAAGTACCTCACGATACAACTTGTACAACTCAACATTGGTGATGTGACCTGTCATGGTTAGAGAGGGTAGAAAATTTACTCTGATACCACTTGATGTGGATATGGATCTGGAATCAGATCGCTTAAAAGCCAACCCAAATAAGAGAACTCAATAACCAAGGTGGATTGGTAGTATTGTAATTAAACAGAAGTTATAAAGAGAGTGGCAGAGTTGTAAATGACCACAAGTTATATGGTATTACTTGATAGCCAAAGGAGAAGGATATAACAAGAATTAGATTTATTCAGTATGAATAAATTAGGAAGAGAAATATATATAAGGGCAGCAAGTAGATAATGATAAAAGAGAAGGGCAATGATATGAGAATGGAGACAGAAAAAAAAAAGACTTTACCACAAGAAGACAAAGACAAAAATGACAAACATAATTTCAGCAAAGGGAGAAATAAAGGAAGAAATAGACTAAACAGTGTAAACCAATAAAGTAAGAAGAGAGAGAGGGACACAATGGAGAGTTATCTTCTTCCTTGAGCCAAGGAGCAGAGGTGGTGAACACCAAAGAGGAAATCAGCTTCGGCCACAGGAATCTCCTTCAACAGCTCAGACATTCCAGATTTACTGTTGCCTAGACTTGCTGGATCAACTCTAACCAGTATAGTTCACAGATTCAAGCAATACATGGAGTATTGAGTCTGAAACTTGGAACCAGCGATAGTTGCAGGTATGATCTACAACTCGTTGACCTGCTCACTATAGAAGAGGGCTTTGAAGGAAAGAGCTCAAGGGTTTGGTTAGCATATGGCACCCAAACGTTCGATCCAAATCCCAGATGCAGTCGATGGGATTTATTGATTCAGCAACACTTCAAGCCTGAGATGATCGCCCAGAACAGGGGAAGGGAAGGAAACCAGAATAATAAAAAGGAAGAAGAGAATGAAAAGAGAAAGAAGAGAAGAAACTGGAAAATTTAGAGGAAGCAGAGCAGCCATGGTTTCAAATCCAATAACATTTAATCAAATTTCTATTCGTCAAAATCTAAAATTGAAATTTTAGATTGTATTACATGACTACTTAATGGAAAACTTAAAGCATCACAATGGTAACTAATTGAAAATGGAAACTAGCCTAGATATAAACTGAAATAAAAATCCAAGCTAAATAAAATACCATAAACTAATTTCTGAACCTAAAAAGGAAAGTAAATAAAAAAATCCCAAATCAAAGAGATCCCTTCCATCGCCCAATTGCATCACCACGCCATCTGGTCCCCACTGATCGGTCCAAAGCCTCAACAGCATCATCAAAAAGGATCTCTCCGGGAGAGATATTAATCAAGCTTGATTTATAAACTACGAACTGTGGAGTGAATCTAGGAATAACATTCTTTGGAATAACTGATCTTCCCGTGAATGGAGGGAAGTCTCATTGTATTATCCGAGATATGGCCAAAATGGGACAGTTAGCGTTACGGAAACAATCTCCTTATATACATTCCCGATATAACTCTTAACGGAATCAGACTCCTACCTAGAAAACTACTAAACTGGGACTCTTCATCAACAACCGCCATTTCCCGCTATAAGAACCCAGGTAAACCCTGGTCTAAGGGACCAATTCTTTTCTGTTCTTACGAGAATTGTCCGTTTTACTTAAAAATCTGACTTAGGCATCGGAGAGTGCCTCGCCTGATCAGCCCGTGCTCACTCCCTTGTTTGTTCTTCTTTGCAGAACCTGAGGGAAACCTAGGATGATTTCCAACGGCAACAACTATTATTGAATTTCTTTGTAGTTTTAAGTTATTTTGTATGGTGAAAGGCAGTAGAGTGATGATTGTAGAGTGATAATTGTACTGTATGGGTTAAAATTGTTCTTTAGATGTCTGCTTGCATTCTGTTTTTCTTAGTGATTCTATGGATATTTCTTAATATTATACACTAAAGTGTGTATATTTATCATCATCCTCATCATTAGAACTCCCTGCCCTTGTGGAAAAAAGAGGACCATTTATGGATTATTTGGGGTCAACTATAGGGATCTTGTTCCTTCGGTCTGCCTGGCTGATGATGATCTGATAGTCTCACCACGTCACCCAGGGGGAGGGGGGTTTGAATCGATGATGCTAAAAAAATTCTTTGGGTTTGAATCGATGATGCTAAAAAAATTCTTTCTTTCTATGGCTCTTACTCAGCAAACAACCATATTGGTTGGCACTGGCCGTTTTACCAATCACACACACACACAATCGTATGCAACATCCCATCTCACACAGAGTAAGGTCTATTAGGTGTGCACATCCACTCTGCAACAGACACTCCCAATATGCAACATAATAAACAAGTACGGCCATGACACAAAGTCTTTACATGGTTTGGCCAAAGTGCCTATGTCCATTGGAGCAATGCCCAATTCAGGGCTTCATATTTTGCTCGACACACTACCACAATTCAGTTACTACAATGTCCTAGGAGCGCCGACTCCCATTACACTGGTTCTTGCACCCACAAGAAACCCAACGGACTATAACCCAAACTATCAAGCACCCACTTGATAGTGATTACAAATTTAAATCAAGATTACCAACTCAACCCTCAGTTCATTAGTGAACTAGGAATTCAGAAATCAACAGCCCTAGAACAATACAAATATGGGTTTGCGAGTTGTCATGTTACCTTCCATGAAGTAACGACAACCAAGAAGAACATGCAGATGAGTTCTCCTCAACTATTCCCTTTTGATCACTTTCTTAGATAATTCACTTTCTTAGATAAGGTTTTCCAGCAACAATCAACGCATTAGTCTTCTATTCAGTTCCACAAACTGATTTGGCTCTGAGAATGCAACCGAACAAGCTGTTGTACCTTACTTCAATCTACTGCAACTCTTAGAAGATCATTAACCTTGCCCAAGACTGCCTTCTTCTTTATCCTCCTGCTGCTTTTTGAAAGGTGACTTTGAAGCATGAGACAGCAGCAAGCAGCAACCATAGACATCTCGTTCCTTCATTAGAACACAATTAAAGCATAAAGGAAGAGCTTGATGAGGAAAAACTGCAGCAAAGAATTCTGCACTTGTCCTTGTTTTTCTTTAACTTTGTTCTTGTTTTTCCTGCACAAGATTACAAAATAAAATCCTTTTTATATTTTATAGATTTTTCATTTGAAAGTCATAACTCATCAGGCTTGGGGCCTTGGGCAACAAGAAACAACATTTTGGAGGGAAGAATCCAATCTTAGCTTCACATTTGGGAGGGAAGATCATAATTCAGCCGCCCAGAAATTTCCATATGTATGAACTTATGAGACTGAATTTTCTAACACCTTGTCACCTCATCACAGTTTCTGAAACTTCCACTAACTCTACTTCTGAGATGTCATAGTTTCGACCATCTTGCCAACTTATCACTACTGCTGAAATCTCATCTCACAATCCTATTGGGATTTTTCAATTTTAAACATCTTTCCCACTAGCCTTCTATTGCTTTGCATACTGATGGAAAAACAGACGTATCTCCCTCATTAGACGTAGGAATGACCTGAGATTTGCGCCACTGGAATGAGAACTCGAAGCTTTACATATTTCATGAGTAGAGCAACTCCAGAGTGTTCCATTAAAGCACCTCAAAATGCCCTTAAAAGACATGTCATCTGCAAAACTGGAATTCTGGAAATTCTGCATAACAGATAGTGATCAAGCCATATGTCTTTTGTAAAAATTCTGATTTATCTGATTCCATAGACACTGGAAATAGGGCTTGAAACGGCTACAAAACTTGTGATTTGAGTTTCAACAGATTAAGCCTCTAAGACGGCTCGAAAAATACATTAAGTTGATGACAGTGTAAAAACCTGGGTTTTGAAATTGATTTACCTACACTGTGTAGGCCACTTCACCTTGATTCTTTCCACTCTCAGTCCACCTCATATTACATGCTCTTCAGACACATTTGAGAGTATGTGTTGGTTCTTTTGAGAATGACATGTTGCCAACAATGACAACTCTTCAATCATGCCTAGATGGTACTGTTCTGACACTGGCTGATGCTGCCCAACCATCTCTGCCTCATATGCCCAACACAATCTTATTCATATTGCATGGAAATCTAATCTAAGAATTTTGGTTCTGTTCTGCCTTCTGTCTTTTATTGTTACCCTTGGTTATCTCCCCTCTTTCTCTCACTTCTCTTATCCCCTCAACCACTCTCTCTCTCTCTCTTTCTCTAAGATGTTTTTGTGAGGCTGGGTCCTGTTATTCCCCACCCAAACCAGGTGATGTGTTCCAGATTATGTTTTTCATCCCTTTACTACCTTTACATATTCTTGAAATTTTTATATTTGAGGTTTTGCACGGTATCTTTTTTTGGGGTTTGGGGGGCGGTGTAGGTAGAAACTGTCTTTTATGTATATGATACATTTTGATGATCAAGAATTTATATTTTTAAATATTTTAGCATGTTCTTTTTCCCTTTAAAGCTTCGAGGTATGGTCTTTGATGCAAGCAAATGTCTATTGCAGGTATTCCATCTGATGATTGGCATTTCCAACCTAGGTGAGGCATTGTATGTTGAACTATGGAGATGGCATCTGAGATATTTAACCCCCCCCCCCTTTTTATTATTTATTTACTGGCATTAAGTATGATTCTTTTGGAATCCTCTTATCACCCTGATTCATACTCTGTTGAGTTTCTGATAGAGTTATAGTTTTATTATTCAATTTAAAAATTTTATGCTATAATGATTCGAAAGATGCATATGTGGAGCATTTCTCATATAAATTTCTTAAAGATGATAATAATGTCAAGATTTATTGGTTAAGGGTAGCGTATAAGGATTATCTCTTATATAAATTCTCATATAAATTTGCTCTGTTCTTTCTCCTTATGAATGGAAACTGACAACTTCTAATATGTCTTGCCACGAGAAAGTTGCCTTGTTTATCTTAATTTGTTACTGGAGTTCTTCTATAAAATGGAATCTGGCAGTCCTTCCCCTATCCCCACCTGCCAAAGAAAAGAAGAGAGAAACATTGCACATGCCATGTTGCTGATGTAGGACAACAATGTGGTAACCCTATGATTGAGGCTTAGGGAGCTGACGAATGAATAATGGTCATATTATGGAGGGCAATGTGGGTAACCCTATGATTATATACATGGTTGGGAACATGGTTAAGGAAAATTGCAGCTAATTAAAGAAGTATGATAAATAGATTGAGAAAAGACGAAGAGAAACAGAAGTAACCAGATCGTGTGTGGTTTTTCTCATAGTTCGAGATTTTGAATTCAATTTCAACCTGTGTCTTGACCCAGGTTGAAACTTAAACATTTTGGATTTCGGTCAAAATTCAACCAAAATCCGGTACATTTTGGTTGGCCATTTCAGTGGGGTCAAATTGCCATGTTTTGTCTTGAAATTAAGGATCTCTAAACTTATTAACCTTTACATTGTGAGAAAACACACCCAAAATGATAGTTTGGCTTCAGAACCTAGGTTGGTATTGTGTTCTGTATGGTTTGGTATCCTTTCTCTTATATAGCCTATTCTACAAATTAGTTAATTTGGAAACATAACATTCAATAAAAGCAACTGAAGTATGTATTAAGAATGAAGAAATACCATTTTACCTGTACAACAATGTCAAAAAGTGGTGTCATCAACATCAATGCTATGCCCCCCCCCCTTCCCCTCCCTTGCGTCATGTCCTGATCCCCTCCTCCACCTTCCAGTGGCCATGGCCACGACCTTCCCCATTCTCTCCCATTCCCAGTCTCCCCTATGCTTCTTCTTCCTCCCTCCCTTCTCCCACTCCCCTTACCTCCTCTTCCTCCAACCCTTCCTCCACCCCGCCTCGGACTTCACCTTTTCCCTCCTCTACAAAACAGTGGACCTCCCTCTTTGACCCTTCTGCTCCTTCCAAGGATGACCTCTCCCTCCTCTTCATTCACGCTTTCTTGGCAACAAAATGTTTGGCAGATATCCAGCTTCCTCCCTCAATACTGAAATCTCCAAATGGTGCTTCTGTCTGGAATGACATTTCCTTGGTAACCGCCCCTTTTCTCCATTGTAAAATGCTCTCTTAGCAAGCAATGGAAAGCCCAAGGTTCTATGATAACTCACCTTCTTGAAAATGGAGTGTTCCTCGTTAACTTTGCTGCTGAATCTGATATGCTCAAGGCTATGGAAGGTGGTCCATGGCATGTTGGAACAAGCCGATTTTTCTCCGCCAATGGAACCAACATATGCAGTTGCACAAGCTGGACTATAGCTCTATCCCTTTATGGATCTCCTCCCTAGCATCCCACTTCACTTGTGGTGTCAACTAGGCCTAAGTATTATAGGCTCTATAGCGGGAAAACTTCTCTTCACTGATATCAGAACAAACACGATGCAAAGGTTTTCATTTGCTAGAATCTTTGTGGAGGTGTCAGCTGAATCCTCTCCCCGCACCTCGGTGTTTGTTATGGATGATGAAGGTGGATCATCTTTCCACCAAGAGATATACTATGAGTCTATGACTGGGTTCCACCGCATTGTACCACCTGCAAAAGTTTCGGTCCTTCCACTTTGTCTTAGTCGAGGCTGAAACCACAAGCTCCTGATGAATTTATGGAATATCCCTCCTCCAGCACTCAGTTACCCCTCTCGCTCACCAACCATCCTTCTTCCTCTACTCCCATGTCTGCTCCCCCATCCGCCACTTCCCTCCTTCGGGTTTCATCCCTTTATCCTGATCCCCGCAATCCCTTGACTGTCTCCTGCCACCCCAGACGTGGACGAAGGAGTAGAAACCCCCCCCTCGCAAAGCTGCCCCATCTGCCTCCCTCGCCATCCCGGTCGGTCATCCTTGCCCACTGATTCTTCTTCAGGACCTTCGGTCACTCCCCTTGACTGAAATTCCTCTCACCCTCTGCTCTCCCGCAGCCCTGACGACTTGAGGCCTTTCAGTCCATCCTCTGTTGATAGGTGCCAGTCCTTGTTGCCCTCCTTTGCCCGCAGCCTCCATCCCGCACCTTTTTCATCCCCATATTCCGCTTCGACTGTTGCTCCTATTTTCTTGCCTCTTTGGGACACTAACGCTGCTCCTCATCCACCTTCCTTGTTGAGGAACCCTATTTCACTTGATGATGCTAATCTTCCCCCTCTTTTACCCCTCCCTTCTCCATTGGGTTTTACCACTTTACCCTTCTCTAGCCGTTCCTATAAACTAACCTCCCCTTCTTTCTCTCTTTGGCCCAGGCCCACTCTTTCCTCTCCGTTGGCCAGGCCCATACTAAGTCCTTAGCTCTGGCCCACTGGCCCATTACCACTCTAACCACTCCTTGGGCCATGCCCATTCTAATACCTCCTCTACCCTGACCCACCTTAACCTGTCATGGCCCATCCCTACTTTTAACCCTCCATCCCTCTATTCGGACACTCCGAACCATCTGATCCACTCGATAGTCCTTATGCCCATTCTAATACCTCTTGCCTGCTAGGCTTCCCAGACCTAGTCAGGACTGTTACAATATTAATTAGATGTAACCAGAACCAGAAACAAGAAGAAGAAGAGAATAGAAGAAGAAGAAGAAGAAGAGAAGAAGGAGAGACCGAAAGCTGTCCAGAAACAGAGCAGCCTGCGATCAGTCCAGAATAGACTGATCGCAGGTCAATGTAGTGTATATATATTGCATAAAACAAAGAAGAAAGTACAGAAAAGGCCCTCACTTAAGTCGCAACCCTAAAACACTGAAATCTGGACTCGATAGGACCAAAAGGCCCCTATCGGGTCTTGGTTTTGATGCTAATCCCTTATCGGGATTAGCGCTAATTCTTAACAAGGACCATGCCACATCGTCAATTCCTTTGTCTGTAGCGCCTCAGCTGCTTGAGCTCCCACCTCCTGCTATGCTCTCCAAGCATAGGCAGGACCTTGCCACGTCTCCCCTAAAGGTCTCCATTTCGTTCATGCCTCTGGTGCCTCTAGACCACTTTTCGGTCTCCTCTCTTAGGAGCTCCAAGAGAATAGCCCATGCTGTGCTCTCCCAAAAGCTGCAGGCCTTGTTGCATCCTCATCTCACCTCTACAAAAATCATCCCTGCCACTCCTTCCGTGGCCTCTCATCATCATCAGGACCCTTTAACACCCTTCACTGCTTCTTTGATGCTCCCCCTTAAGAATCAATGCTTGTTGTATTCCCTATGGTAGCCCAATCCATCTCATCTCTTTTGATCTCCCCCCTAACACCATTGTCTCCCCCCTTAGGGAATTCCGCAGACGCCATTGTAGTCAGCCCTCTCGTCTTGGCCGTGCTAACCTCAGCTCCACTGAGGTCTAGTTGCCCCACATCTCCCCCTCATTAATTGTTCACCTTTAGAATGTTTGGGGTCTCAAATCCCTTGCCAAGAAATCTGAATTTGATCCCGAATCAGGTCCTTCAAATCCATTCTTTGTTGCCTTCTATAGACTAGATTCCTGAAGCTAACTCCTCTCGCATTGCTCACTCCATTGCCCCTTCCTGGTCTTTTCTCTCTAACTAGTCCCATTGTCCCAGTGGTAGAATCTGGGTCCTTTGGGTTCTCCCCTTGCTTATATTCCCCCCTCTTTTTCCTTGTTATTAATTATTTAGAGAAAAAAAAAAAACTGGTGTCATAGGAACTTAATAGGGATTTCCTATTTAAGCATGTTTGAAGCATTAGATTGGAAAAAAGAAAACCCAAATTTGTAGTTTGGTTGTGGATGCTATGGCATAATGATGGCAATGTCATCCTCTGCTTGAAGAATCTCTTGAAGTCCATCATAACAGCCCTATAGGTGGACAATTTAAAATTTGAGGAAATTTAGGCAAATGATGCTTCAAATCCACCTAAATGTTGAAGTGGATGCTCCACAGTTGACCACCAAGTCTTGATTCAATAGCCAAATGAACAACTTCACCAAAAAATTTAGGTTTTCTAGTATTTATGGAGTTCTCAAGCTAAAGGGGCAAAAGTTTAAAAATTTAAGCAAAATGATTAAAATTTTTGGCTGAAATTGCTGAAATTTTGATTGTAATCTGGTATTTCTATAGGGTCGGTATTCCTATAGAGTCGACACATAGGGGTATGTTTCGAAGCTTCTAGAAGCCGAAATATTTCGCAAAATCTGAAGTCATTCCGACAGAAATATTGAACCATGGTTTTCTAAGAATCACATTTAGAAGGGCTTGAAAACATCAAAGCTTCAACAGACTTTGATGTAAAATCAAAATGAGCAGAAAAAGAAAATATCTTCATTCCTAATGTATAAAAGAAAAACAATTAAAGAAACCTTCAGTGTCCAGTTATGAAGGTATCAAATTTTGATTTCAGTCCTAATGCCAGTCAAGTTTTGATTCCACTGAAAACTTTGCTGATTATGACTCAGAATTGTATATTTTATATGGCTGTAGTTGATTCTGATATAATTGAGATAATTTTTTAGTTTTGGTATGAGTTGAGACAAATATTTTAGCTGAAGTAACGGAACTTCCAAATTGAAATCCATGAGACTCTTAATCCCATCAAAACCAGATTCTCGTCCAGTATTTTTCCCATGACTTTCAGATCATATCAGATACATGACTCGGTTTGTCAGGTAACTAACTGGAAACCTTTTCTTTTGGATACACTACTGAAAAACCCTTCACTGGCACCAAGATCAAAATCAAGCAAAATGGGTTAGTTTTGACACCAGAAAGTTAGTCCCAAAGAAAATTATGAGAACATATCTGGACTCAATGTTAACTTCTAAAATAAAATAAGACAATCAAACCTTGGACAATTTGACAATACAAATCAACCCATAATAACATTAAAAATGTAATGTTGAATAAACACATCTGATGGCAAACAAAAATTTTAAAACCTGAATACTTAAACTGTCCTTATCTATCCAGTGTTGAAAAAATTGAATATAACAGACCAAACCTAGACAACCCAATGTCAAACAATCAAATTCCTCTCACAGATTGGATGCCCTTTGACAAATGTTGGTCCCATGCCCCAATTAAACACTTCGGTGGGTCCCACAGAGATTTGTCCCCTTATAGCAGAGTTAGTTATTCTGTGTGCTTTCTTTCTCCTACATCTTTTGGCTCTGCCTCTGTCCATGATATTTATGTGGATCGTGATGATGGTCTGGCCTTGGTGGATATTTGGGGCATGGGTTGGGGAGGGGTGGGTGGGAGGAAGAATTGACAGTTTCTGGCTATAAGCCCGATGATTTCTGTGCGCCTCATACCCTTTCTGTGATATGATTGATAACTTTTTATTGACAGTTTCTGAGAGATGTGCATGCAGTTTGTTTTATATTTCTTAAGATGTGCTAGTACGACAAGAAACACATCATCACAAGAGATAGAGAGAGAATCATTTTGTAATAGCTATTGGTTATTCTGCTTGCACCTTTAACTTGAATGCTAATGCTTGGCATTGTAATTTTGTCTTGGTCAGGTTTCTTTATATACTTTGTATCGACTGTTATTGCTACTTGTAAGGGATGGTTTTGCTGGTCGCATGCTTGTGCATTTGTTCTGATGGGTATCTTCTTCTTGTCCTATTTCATTATGTTTAATTGTTTAGGTCCATTTATGCTTTTAAACTTCTATGGCTGGAGGATTTAATTGCAATTATTCTTTCCTTGCAGCATGTCCCAGCATTATCTTCCTAGCAGCATTTCTGCTACTTTTATCTTTCTGGTATTTCTCTCTATCCTTCCCACTCTCTATTTTGTTATTGGTTGATTGGTTCCTGTTGTTTTATTTGGGCATCATCATAGTTGTCACGGTGCCAAGCCGAACCGAAGTGGTGGACTCGTGGAGGGCTGTCTAAACTCTTAGGCGACAAGTCGCCCGCCTAGGCAACCAAGACACCCAAGTGTTATTTTTTATTTCCCCTCTTTTCTAACATTATTTTATATGATACATATACCTTATATAATAAAAATCAACATCAAGCCATATCAAGCCATTAAAAATCAACAGTAAGGCACATCAATCATAAAAAATAACATTAAGCCATATCAAGTCATAAAAAATCAACACCAAGTCACATCAAGTCATCAAAAATCAACATTTAGAGAAATGTTCTTGGTCTCTGATAAGTTTGATTGGTCAAATGATTTTATTTTTACATAAGAACTGTTGTATTAGGTTAGATCAAAACACCAGCTTTCCAACAATTTTAAGATTACTTAAATTTGAGTTGTAATGAAAAAATTATGTTCTTGTCAAATTATTTTAAAGTGCATGAATGTTAAAATATCCTAAATGAAAATAATTTTATGGACATTAAAACAAAAAATTATTTTACTGCACTTTTGGTTTTAGTATAGTTTTACCATGATAAGATTTATAAAATTTTCAGAATTGAGAAAAACCACAGCATATGAAAGTTGAAAATCACCCCTGCAACCAAAAATCCAATTGAATTTTATCCTTATGGAATTTTATTTTGAAACTATTTATTTGCTTATTCATGGATAATATCTTTAGTAAATGAAATAACCAATATAAAAGAATTTACTTAAATAATATTTGGCATTAATTAGTGCCAAATCAGAGGGCGATAGTCGCCTAGGCCCTAGGAAAACCGCCTGGATGGATGCCAAGCCGTTGTCACGTATCATAAAGTGTTAGTTTTGGTTTATTAACTATTCATGAGTTTAGAAGTCAGATTTTGATGCATAATTCTTTTCTATGTGTTTTATACAGTTTTCGTTAATAAATGTATTTCTTCTACCACATTTCTTTTCGATGGGGAAAAAGTTTTTACTATGTGTAAGAAAAAGGCACAATTGGTACATGCTGCATAACCAGCATGCTCATTTGAATATATTTAATTAGAAGTATAGATTAGTTACTTATATTTACTCTTTGAAAGATGACTGGGAAAGTTAGCTAACTCTTTCAGTGGGGAATTTGCTACACACATGCACACACGCAAACCTCTTTCAGTGGAGATGAGCTGTCCACTAATAAGGAATCAAATTCTCATTAGATTTTTTTTGGTAGGTATTCTAAAGAGGGGGAGGGGGAGGGGGAGGGGGAGGGGAAGGGAAGATAACGGCCATGAGCCAAGACGCTCGAACTTGAGACCTTCTGGTGCAGAAACTAACTTTTTCCCTGAAAGTTTTTCCCATTTCTTTATGTTAATACCTAACATATCATGCAAAGACTATTTTCCTCAAATACTGCCACACATGTAACATAGGTATTGTTGAGGTTGACGCTAATCCCTTGTCGGGATTAGCGCTAACCTGAGGGTCCAATAGGGACTGTTTGGTCCTATCGGGTCCCTATTATTGGTCCTAGGGTTTTATCCTTATGGAGGGGCAGACTTGTACTTTGCCTTGTTATTTTTGGCTATTAATATAACCTCACAACCTGCGATCAGTCTCATTCTGGACTGATCGCAGGTTGTGCTCTGTTTCTGGGACTGCCTGTGATTTCTCCTTTCTTTCTTCTCCTCTCTTGTCTTCTTCTTCTTTCTTTTTCTGGTTCATTGTTCTGGTTACTAGTAATTAATATTGTAACATGGTATCAGAGCTGCTTTAATCAAATCGATTGGTCCTAACATACCTATCCTGCTTATTTCAACCTAGCGCTAATCTCTTCTGGTCTGCAGCTGCCTTTTTGCTGCAATTACTATGCCCTAATTACCATGAAGTGATCTACAGTACATGTAAATCATCTTCTATACTGCTGCTATCGGTTTTTTGATGCTGGTTTTTGCTATTCTTCAAAGCCGCTGGACTGGTTCTCCCCTACCGATGGCTGCTACTACTATTTCACTACCGATGGCTGCTTCTACTACTTTGGATTATTTTTTTTCTTGCTGCTGAAAGTTACTGCTGCCGCTGTGTGTTTTTGACCCATACGATTAGCTTTCTTGCATAATCGGTGGTCTCCTATCAAGGGTGATTCGACACCTATACCAGCCCCTATCGGCTGATTTTTTTTTGAGGTTTGTGGTGTCCGATTGCTCACTGCTGCCGGTTTTTCAGCTCTGCTTGGTGGGAGATAATTATTAGTTGACTCTCATGGCTGAGATCAAAGACTTGACTACTCCTACTACTACTACTACACCTACTACTGTCTCTTCTACCTTCGACAACATTAATGTCCAGATTACCTCCGTCAAGCTCAAGGGTAATTCCAACTACCTTCTGTGGGCTCAATCGGTTAAAGTTTATCTAATGGCCAAGGGCAAACTCAAGTATACCACTTCTGATCCACCTTTATCCTCTGAGACTGGTTATGACAACTGGCTAAAGGAGAATGCTCTTATTTTGACCTGTTTAGGGAACAGTATGGAACCTGATGTAGCTGCCAATGTCATGTTCCATTCTACTGCAAAGAGAGTATGGGATGATTTGCGAGAAATCTACTCTCAGGAAAAGAACATAGCAAGAATTTATGTATTTATGAGAAGTTGTTTCAGTTTTGCCAGTTTGACAAATCTCTTTCAGAGTATTACAGTACATTCAGGGGAATGGTGGAAGAACTTAATGTTTTTCAGCCCTTGATCACTGATATTGACAAGCTGAAGGCTTGGCGTAATGAATTTTGTCTCCAAGATCCTGGTTGGTTTGAATAATGATCTGAAGGCTGTGAAGGGTCACTTACTTGCGGGTGACATGGTTCCTACTTTGAATGATGCCTATTCTAGGTTGCAGCGTATCACCTCTTCCACCAAGCCTGATCAGTCTTCCAAAGACAACTTTGCTTTTGTTGCTAACCGTGGCCGTGGTCGCGGTCATGATCGTAGGGGAGGACATGGCTCTACTAGACAGACATCTGATCGTGCTGCTCGCCATTGCACATACTTTGGGAAGCCTAATCATACAGTTGAGACTTGTCGGGCCAAGCATGGCAAATCAGAATGGGCAACCCAGTTGGCCAATCATGCAGTGTTGGATGATGGTACTGACACAGTGTCTCCGATTGCTACTAAGCCTATACCTTCTTCAGAAGATTTCTCTACTAGTCTGCGTGATGACATCAATCAGTTGCTCCGGCGCTTGCACACTCTTGAGGCATCCTCTAATACATCCAATAGTGCGTCTACATCCGCTGCTACCTTAGCCCACACAGGTACCTCAGCCCTCCTTACTACTACATCTACCCCTGGATCATTGATTCATGTGCTTTTGCTCATATGACTAGTAAGTCATCATTGTTTAAGAGTTTTTCTACTAATTCTAGTTCGAATTTTGTAATCCTTGCTAATAGTGCTTCAACACCGGTTCTTGGGCATGGTTCTATTTCCCCTACCCCATCCATAAACCTATATTCTGTCTTACATGCTCTTCAATTTCCATTAAGTCTTCTATCTGTGAGTCAATTAACTAGTTTGTTAAATTGCTTAGTAACATTCTTTCCTTCTTACTGTGTCTTTCAGGATCTTCACACAGGGAAGACGATTGGTGGAGGGCGTAAAAAGAATGGATTGTATTACCTCAACAGCAGTTGTTCTACCTCTTCTGCTGCTGCTACGGCTGTTGGGGACATTAATCCTTTCTAATGGCATCATCGTTTAGGTCATTTTTCACTTTCTAGGTTACAACTTTTATTTCCTAGTTTTAAGTCTACTCCTAGGTTAGAGTGTGAGGCTTGTGAGTTGGGAAAATATCACCGTGTGTCTTTCCCATCTCGCTCTGTCTCGTAGTCCGTCTTTATTTTCTTTAGTCCACTCTAATGTATGGGGTCCTTGCTGAGTCAGTAATAGATTTGGATTTCGGTATTTTGTGACATTTGTGGATGATCATTCCCGCCTTACATGGCTTTACATGTTAAAGGACAGGTCTGAATTTTTACATGTATTCAAAAAGTTCCATAATGAAATAAAGACTCAGTTTGGCATTCCTATTAAAATTTTTCATTCTGATAATGCTTTAGAATATGCTCAAACTGATATTTTTGATTTTTGTGATTTTCATGGGATGATCCACCAAACTAGTTGTGTTTATACTCCACAGCAAAATGGTGTAGCGGAGCGCAAAAATCGGCACCTCCTAGAGGTTGCCCGAGCCATAATGTTGCACATGCATGTTCCTAAACATTTTTGGTATGATGGTGTGCTAATTGCATGTCATTTGATTAACCGCATGCCATCGTCTGTTTTGTCCGACCGATCTCCCTTCTCTGTTATGTTTCCTACTTTACCGAGTTTTCCTGTTCCTCGGGTTTTTGGGTGTGTGTGCTTTTTCATAATTTGCACGTGCATGTTGATAAGTTGTCTCCTAGGTCTACTAAATGTGTTTTTTTAGGTTATTCTCGTACTCAAAAAGGGTATAAGTGTTATAACCCTACTACACACAGGAACTTTGTCAATGCTGATGTGACCTTCTTTGAAGGTATTTCATTCTACCCTCCTCCAGTGTCCTCGTCTAGTGTAGAGTGGTCTCCTCCATCTCCTCCACCCATGCCCTCCTTTATGCCCTTCCCTGTTGCTCCTGGTGCCAGTGACCCTCCTCTACAGGTTTATCAGCGCAGGAAGAAGAATGGACAACCAAGTGGCAAGGTCATTACTCCATATGCTTCACTCCTTCCACTTCCGGCTTCCTCAGATGAAGCTCCTCTTCCTCCTCCGTCTGATGACTTACCAATTGCGCACAGGAAAGGTACTCGTTCTTGCACTCACAAATCTATGGTTGTGTATCCTATTGATAATTTTGTCTTTATCTCATCTTCCCTCTCCTATCCATGGTCTTGCCCTATCCATTTTCACCAACCTTATTCCCCATACCCATATTGAGGTCTTCCGTATCCCTTGCTAGAAGGCTGCCATGGATGTAGATATAGATGTTGTTTTGAGTCGTGGTACCTAGAGCCTAGTAGATTTACCTTCTTGTAAGGACCTGGTGAAGTGTCGATGGGTGTACACTATTAAGTATCATTCTGATGGCTCTGTTGAGAGGTTGAAGGCCCGTTTGGTTGCTAAGGGGTATACTCAGACATATGGTGTTGATTACTTTGAGACCTTCTCCCTGGTTGCTAGACTAAAATTTTGTTCTTATTTCTCTTGCTGTCAACTTTGATTGGCCCTTATTTCAGTTGGACATTAAGAATGCCTTCTTGTATGGTGATCTATAGGAAGAGGTGTATATGGAGCAACCTCTGGGGTATGTTGCTTAGGGGGAGAGCACAGGTCATGTGTGTCGTCTACACAAGGCTATATATGGGTTGAAATAGTCTCCTCAGGCATGGTTTGACAAGTTCAGTGCTACAATAGTTGTGGGTTTTCTCAGTGTTATTCTGATCATTTTGTGTTTATTCATCGCAGAGGTGATAAACTTGTTGTCTTGGTTGTGTATGTTGATGACATTATTCTGACTGGTAATGATGAGGCAAGAATTTCTGAAGTAAAAAAACATCTCCAGCACCATTTTCAAACAAAGGATCTAGGTTAACTTCATTATTTCCTTGGGATTGAGGTAATCCACTGCAAAAAAGGTATCAGTCTGTCTCAAAGGAAGTATGTGGTGGATCTTCTATCTGATATTGGGATGCTTGCATCCAGACCTGTTGATATTCCTATAGATCCTCACCAAAAGTTTGGTGTGGATGATGGTGAACCCCTCCAGAATGTACATCAGTACAGGAGCTTGATTGGCAAGTTGATTTATCTGGCTGTGACTTGTCCTGACATTTCTTATGCTATTGGAGTCTTAATCAGTTTATGCAGTCTCCTCAGAAAGCCCATTGGGATGCTATTGTTCGTGTTCTTTGTTACGTAAAAGGTGCCCCCTGAAAACGGGTTGATTTATCGACCTAATAAGCATATGGAACTAGTTGGCTACTCTGATGCAGATTGGGCTGGTTCTGCTAGCGATCGGAGATCTACTACCGGATACTGTACTTTTGTTGGAGGTAATCTTATTACGTGGCACAGCTAGAGGCAAACCACTATTGCTCGGTCAAGTGCAGAGGCCGAGTACAGGGCTATGGCTCATACCACTGCAGAGTTGATGTGGCTGAGGTCGTTACTCCTGGAGAAGGGATTTTCAATGACCAAGCCTATGAAAGTGTATTGTGACAACCAAGCTGCGGTTTATATTGCTAGTAATCCGATCTTCCATGAGAGGACCAAACACATAGAAGTGGACTGCCATTTTGTTCGTGATGTTATTCTGAAGAAGCTGATTGAGACTCCATTCATTCCTTACTCGGATCAGTTGGTTGACATGTTCATTAAGTCTTTATTTGCCCCTACGTTTCGCACTGGTTGTACTAAGCTGAGCATGGGTGATGTGTATGCTCCAGCTTAAGGGGGAGTATCGGGATTAGCGCCATATTTTTTGAGGCGCTGATGTGGTCTAGAGATGGTAAGGCAGTGCTCCGCCTTATGTGAAGTGACGCCTTATGGATTTTTTTTTTTTTGAAACACATTTTAAAATTACTTGATGAAGATTCCAAATATAGATTTTTTATTGGTAGGTGTATGGTTTTGTTAACACTTGAGATGTATGGGATCAGATGCGCCCCTAACAGAGTCAAGGCAACGGTGCTCTACGATCAGCTCGACCACCGGGAGAGAGTGGTCATAGATCAACTAGCCGTTGTATATAGTTGGGCCCTTGCTTGTTGCCGGAGTTTGCTGGCTCGCCTTTCGCTTCCGAGGGACGAAAGAGAAAGCCCGCCGGAGAAAAAAGTATCTCTTCCCGTCCCGGGTCATACTCCGGTGCGTCCACAGAAGAGGAAATCGCAATACATCTTGCTCAGCAGGCATAACTTGGAGTGGGAGTGTTTCAGGGCCCATGGAGCGGTAAGGAAAGTGGCCGCCAGAGAGGAAGCCAAACCGGCTTATTGAGCGCAGCTAAGCTAATATGCGCAGGAGAAAGCGGAGGTAAGCTCTATTCGGCCCGGAGCATTCTTCCTGCTCGGCCAAGATGTGTTAAACGGAACCTTCTTCATAAAATGTCTGTAAAGGTGGATAATGTTACTACTGGTCTGCTGCTTTGACTCTTTCTTTTTCCACCTACTGTGACGAAAGAAAGCAAAGAAACTCAGCTTCTTGCAGGTCCCAATAAGCGGGTAACTGAGGTCTACTCGTCAAGTAAAGCTTCAGAGGTATGCCCGAGGTTCATACATATGGATATGGTATGGTGGAACTGGGTTGAGGATTGGAAACGGGGAACATGCTGTTAGAGGCCGAACGATTTTATCCAAATCTGACCTATTCACTTAATAGGCTGGATCAAATCTTGGTCATGTCGTCGCGTCACCCCCCGTTCTCGCCCTTAGCAATTAGTGAAGCTGCTGAACTCATGCATCTTCTCCCTATTCCGCTCTTCATTTTCAATGCCCCATCTCATGGATCCCAATTCCATGGATGACCAGCAGCTCCCCCTGCTCTTCCATGTCCCTTTTGGCCGGTCTTTCTTGTCTTGTGAGCGAAAAATGCAAGTTGCCTCCTCTGGGGCAGATAGTCTCAAACTTTCCTTGTGTATGGTTTTGTTAACACTTGAGATGTATGGGATCAGTTTTACTCCATCAAAAATAACCAAAACAATCAAAACAAAAACACGATTCACAAACAGGGTTTGGATTTTCAAGGGTTTTAAGAAAGGGCTTTGAGAAGGAATCAAGGAACAAGGAAGAACCATTGATCCAGACCACCATTTTGCTCTGGCAGCGGTGAGCTTCATTCTTCTTTGACGGGAGTAGAAATATAGTGGATGACCTTAGGACTTAGGCACTCATTTTGGCATCATAGAGGTAAGTATAATAAATATTTGTATTTTTTATGTCTTCTTTTTTTTATATTTATAATTTTGTTTCATAATTATGTATTTATATTATATGTTAATATGATTGATGATTGATGATTGATGATTGATGATTAATGAAGATGAACTTAGTTTATTCACTTTATTGATTTGTTTTCTTGATGAATATCTTACATTGGTATAAATATGAACATTTAATATTTATTTAACATATGAGTAATAAGATTCAACTAAGATTTGAGCCAAATAGATTGGTTTTATAAAAAAAATTACACAATAACGCCTTAGTAGATAAGGCGACGCTTTATGCCCGCCTTATCGCTAAGGCGCTTAGAAAGATTTTCAAACGTCTCTGTCGCCTTACCGCCTTAAAAACTATGATTAGCGCTAACCTGAGGGTCCGATAGGGACTTTTTGGTCCTATCGGGTCCCTATTATTGGTCCTAGGGTTTCATCCTTATGGAGGGGCAGACTTGTACTTTGCCTTGTTATTTTCGGCTATTAATATAACCTCATAACCTGCGATCAGTCTCATTCTGGACTGATCGCAGGTTGTGCTCTGTTTTTGGGATTGCCTGTGGTTTCTCCTTTCTTTCTTCTCCTCTCTTGTCTTCTTCTTCTTTCTTTTTCTGGTTTATTGTTCTGGTTACAAATAATTAATATTGCAATAGGTATGTTGTAAGGGTGTCTGGTACTGCATGTTTCCACTCTGCAAGAACTCCGAATCATTCTCTAGAAGCTCATCCTCTTTATGATAAATGATCTGCTTGCCCCAAAATGACCTGGCCCATAGGATTTAACCAACAAAAGGTGGTGGATGGAAAAGGAGCTTGGAGTTGCTGTACTTGCAACATTCATTTAATTGGGGCCATAATTACAATTTTCGAAAGTTGGATTTTTTTTTTAAGTTTTGGAAATAGGAAGTGTAGTGGTTTTCTTATTTAATATCTATAGGTGTATTTGTCCTGAAGGAGAAAGTTGAAAAGGATGAAGATCTAGGTTTTGTAGTTTCTATTTTGTTTTATTTTCTACTATTTCTCATTATTTATATTTATTTTTAACAGAGCTGGTCAATGTGTGCCTGCATAGATATATTGTACAGCATGCTTTTTGAGTAAAAAATTAATGTAGGGACAAGTTTCGTTTGTAATATTTTAGTTCCTTGTTGCGTTTGTTAATTGCTGCTGCAAATGCAATTCTTGCTACTTTTATGGAATTTTCTAGCCCTTAGTGTTAGAAATTGGTGTAGAGCTGAGGTTGCTTTCTCTTTACTTCTGATTAATTAAATTTATGGTACCCTTTCTCCAAAATCCTTGTATAAGTTGTTGGAACATCTTCAAATCCTATGATATTCATCTATTGATTTGGTGCCAGATATGGGTTGAGGGCCTAAGCCTGCTGGTTCATGCATTAGATTTTGTTAGAAATACATTTCTACTTGGTCTTGGAGTAGGTTTCAAGACCAAGATGTTTCCTCTAAATGTGAGGATCGGAAACCCCTTCTATGTTTGATCTGAAATTTAGTGGGATACTAGCTTTCTAAGATTACTATCTACCTCATTACCAAAAAAGTCTACTGTATAGCTTCAACTTTTACAAGAGAAGGAGGTGCTTTTGCAAGTAATGCTCTTATAATTTTTCTGCTTTTTCTAGAAAAGGAGATGAGGGTAATAAATTATTGAAATTTATTGTCCTACCATGAAATTTTTCATGAACTTTGAAATCATTAATAGTCTTAAGACAAGCTTGCACTACCTGCAACTTTCTGGTTCGTTTGTTCTGTGTGCTGTTGCTTGATCCGTCTGATTTACCAAAGCGCTGAACCTAATATTACCGGGTTTGTATTCGAGTACAGCACTATCCCCTGTTGCTTCAACTTAAACAATGAATGAACCTGCTGGGGCACTCACTTGACCACACGGTCGGCCTGTGCTGCTTTATTTTGTTGTATTTTGGTAGGTTTGTGAAGATTTTCATTATTATTATTGTACTTAAGGATTAGGGTTTGTATTCAACCATTCATTATCAAATACACCCATATTTCTTAAGCCAAACAGCAACGTGTGAAGAATTGATTTACACAGTCCTCCTCTTCCTTCCACTGCTATTCCCCAAGTCACTATCTGGTAGCCTCTCTTCCTCGAGAGTTATCAAAATTGAGGATCTTTCCAAGCACAACCATGATCTTTTGGTGTCATTGTGAATGACCTTGGTAGTTGCACTAGATCATAGATCAGATTTTTTCCCCCTTCTTTGCGTATAGCATTTTAGTAGTAAAAAACTACATAGTATTACAAAATATACTGCTCTCCACAAGGGAAACTGCTTAACGAGTAAGCCACTATGACCAGCAGATCATACAATAAGGTTCACTAGATTATAGATCAGCATTTTGTTCTGACAATAAGGCTCACTAGATTATAGATCAGCATTTTTTTCTGCTGTCTTTAAGATGTTGGGACCTGGGAGTGGAAAGTGCTTTCCTTTTACCGTTTAACATGCTTATATAGTTATATGTATATGGAAATGGTAGAATTTCTTCACCAATCAAGATTATGTTGATCAACATCTTGTTTGAATGGCTCAAAATGCTTTCTATGCATGTATCAATGACTAAATCACATGAAAGAGGGGAATTTGATCGATATGATTTTGTTATGGATTTGAACCAGATGTTTGCACGAGGCAAGTTTGTGTGAATATCTATTTGTGGAGTTTATATGGTTGAAATTTTCAAACCTAAGATACACAATTTCATTTATAAGTTATATTGTATGCTTCTTTGGGCAATGATCTATAGGGTCGACCTTTGCCATCAGGCAAGCGATGAAGATGAGGAGGATGAAGATGGTAGCTTCCAAGAAGCCTTACTGGAAAAGACACAGGCTAAGTCAGGTTCATCCAACAGGGATAGTCACAGAAAATGCTGCCCTTTCCACACCATTCATGTTGGAAGCCGACAAAAATTTGTGATTTTGGTATGGCAGTACTAAAGTAGCACTCGACATGTACTCTATTTCTCATGCACAATGTTCTGTTATATACTATTTATGTTGTTTATATTGGAGATGAATTCTGGAACAAGTAAAATAGTATATATTGCACAACCTCAGATCATTTTGATGCCTCTTTTCCCAGGTGAGTGTGCTAGTGTTTTTCTTTATGATGGCATTTGCAGTTCTAATTTGGATTGGCAGGGGAAAAAATCGTATTGATTCTTCTGTCGTGGCTCGGGTAAGGATTTAACTCCTGACCAGTTAATTTTTATGCTAACTATCCTTGCAGATCCCCTAGTCTTTCTTGTTAAATAAATTTCTTGAATTACTTGAAAACATTTTAGAAAGATGAACAGTTAGAATAGGACCTACGGCACATGTATAAGAAGGGACAGCATGAAAGTAAACCATCTAGAAAGCATTAGAGACCTATCTAAATACATGAGGTCTGACCAGTCCCTGTTAGCTCAAACCATTTGCTAAAAATAGGCACAATGAGTGGAACCAGATGCTAGTTAAGGGGGCAAATGATCCAGTTTTTCAAATCAGAAGGATCTTGCAAACCCAAGTGGAACCACCCTATGACTACTGTGAACACCATCTACCAAGTTGACAATTGTAAGAGATTAGCAAATCTTAAAACAATATAGAGGTTATTTGGATTTTTCTCTGAATGGATGCCTTGCACTGGACCTAAATAGATTGAAACACATTTGTTGCAGTAGATCTAAAGACACTCGCTGCCCCCTCCCCCCTAGAAAATTCTTTCTAAAAGGCCCTGATTGGCAACCACCTAAATTAAATTTGACAATGTTCAGCTAGTGGGGGTGGGATATCTTTTTCTCTGATTCCCCCCTCCCCTGGAGGTAGGAGGTCAAAATATATCATATTAAATGACAGAATTGGGGCTCACTTCCCAAGATTCAAATTGCTGAAGAGTTCACAACAAATGTTAATGATGTCTATACAACTCAGTCAGCATTAACAATCTTCGCTGGATTCTCCCCATTTGTAGACCTCATAAAATCTAATTAATCATTTCAGCTAGCTAAAGAAACTAAACATCTAAGGACTATCATTGAGGACTCCGAAGTGGTTGAGCAAACCCTTCTTGGATTCATTGAATAAGTATGCCTCCTAAATTCATGCTTTTGTCCACGGAAAATAGTAAAATACATGTTAGTCAATTAAAATGGTGGAAATATTTCAGTTTAATTATAATGTTTAGGTTCTTTTATTTTTATTTAGCTGTGCATTAAGCTAGTTTCTGTACTTTTATTTAAACCTTGTTCTCTCATTTGTTTTTTCCAATAACTATTGTGCAGGTATACATAGATATCTTTTCTGTAGCAATGCTTTTACTTGGTGGAGCTCTGGCTTGCTATGGTGAGCAGTTATACTCTTAAATGGCTATGCTGTCTTATGATCTTGAGTTTTGCATTCCTGTTGGCTTTTTCCTTGAATGGACACCTAAAGGTGGGAGGGGGGGAAGGAATCCTCTAGTCTCTTCTAATATAGTAGACATTATAGAGAATTCCCCAAAGAACTATCTTATTCTTAGTCTTCACAGAAACCTCATATGTGAGGTCATTTTGATTTTGGAAGGCCCTTTCATTCCTTTCAAGCCTGAGGCTCCATTCTTGGTAGCTGGCAAGTCTGGCACAGGAGACCCCAATTTCTTTACCCTTCTAGATACTCTTCTCCCTGCAGTGACAAAACAATTTATGAAGGGAAGGCATTACTCATTTACCATTTCAATGGTTCAAAGAAAACACCCCACACCTCAAACTAAAAGATCAATGAGTGAGGGACTGGTTCTGCAGCACCCAAACAGTAGAGGCAGAAAATGAAAAAGCAGATACCCCTACAGATAAGGTGGTGAATGGTGAGGATACAATCCTTATAAGCAGCTACTAAAAAGAAATGATTTCTCTTAGGTACACACTTTACTAAAATTTTGGTGTATATCAGCCCTGCCAGAGCTCCAAACAATAATTTCCAGAGACAACATACTTATACCGTGTGGGCTCCAGAGCCCTCTTTACTGCTCATCCTGTTGAACTGCCATACCATTTAGAATTTGCAGTAAGGGAGCCAACTGAGGCAGCTTCCGGTTCAAAATTCCGAGAAGTGGACCGAATACATGATGGCATATGAGCATAATCAGCAACTAGAGCTTTTTTGTTTCTGTCCCACTCAAAAATCAATGAAAGACTGTCTAAGAGGGATGGACATCTAGGCATTCTTAAAGTGTAATCACGATTCATGATAGGGGGAGTGTCCTATTGTGGAGTGTGTTTAGTGATAGAATTTAAGCTTGTGATATAGTCTAGGTTTATGTTTATTTCTTTTTTAGTTACTGACTTTAAGTTGTAATTGTGTAATTAGACCTAGACTCTTCCCACTAAGAGTCTAATACTGAAATATAATATATAGTCTATTGCTGGACCATGATAGGATGATTCTGAGTTCTATCGTGTTCCAGGATTCTTCTCTCTTCTCTCGTCAGTTTCTTCCTTCTCACTTTCCCTTTGTGAAAACTGTTTATCCATGTATGATTCCTGAAGACGTAGATCTATCATAACAAAACTTGATTTTAATGTGTTGCTTGAAAGTTTATTAAATGCCATGAACCACTCCATAAATTGCACCAACTTGTTCTTATTACATCCTAGGTTTCCTAATCGTTGTGTCCCATATACTTGGAACCAATCACTCTGGTACAGATGATCTGGATCACCAATGAACTTCCAAAGGCATTTAGGAAGAAAGGGCTTCACTCAAAGGAGTAACTCTTCTAAAATCCAAACACCCTTTCTTCTTGCAATGTTCAAGCTTTTGCTGAAATTTTGTCAAATATTTAGGTTTCCCAAGGTGTCAAAACGGAACTCCATGCAACATGTAGGGTTTTGATCATCGACGATATTTGTGGTTTTGATATCATTTCAACTGAACAATGAAACGATACTAACCTTTAATGTAAATGTATAGTTTCAAATGAAATGGGTCAAAATTTTGACCCATTTAGTTGGTTTTCTGGTTTCAACTCTAAGATTTGTGGAAACCATATTTTTTTTTTCTGTGATTTTTGCCCAAATCACTCCTGTCCAAATGTGGATCAAGTTATGTTGGGTAGTAGTGGAACGCATTGAAAGCGACGATTTGCTACATTTGTAGAAGTTTTGTTTAATATTCAAAGGTTTGTGGAATAGGCCATATTAGAGAATATATACCCTACAACGTATACTACCAACTTAGGTCCAAAGTCAAACTACCATTGTGGGTTTGTGTCTTACAATCTAAGGGTTGCACTATGTTTAGACGGCCTAAAATAAGGTATCCTAGAAGTTTCGGGACCTAATTTGGCCATTTGGGCCTCAACCATCCATTGAAGCATTCCAAGTGATGACCAAAATTTCCTGGTTTCGCAAAATGTTTGAAACTGAACTGGAGTCTTGTCTTCTTGTTTGTGCATGCCTCCTTTCAATCAACTAGATGGAGCAGATGCTTCCTTTGCAATCATCCCACATTAAAAATGCAGTGTCTGATGGTCCATCCGAAGCAAAGAAATCATTTAAAATTTGAAAATTTCCCGAACATATTGTCTAGGACTTAGAAATAAATTTAAATAAATTTTAAATTTACAAGTACAATCCTGCAGTACTTCCAGATCCAAAAAATGTCTTTTACAGTCAAGTAAGTATGTTTTAAGAATTCAAGTGCTTTACTGAATCTTTTAAAGGACTATCACCATTCAATTCATACTTAATAGAGATAAGCCGACTTTGTACCATTTCCTTCAATAATCCATTTGAAATTTTCTTTGTCAAGTGCAGGTCTGGTACTGTTCTTGAAAATGAGGAAAGTACGCTCCGACAAAGCTTTGTCTGAGATGTGGAAGGTTATGATTTCTCTTCCTTCTTCTTCTTCTTTTTTTTTTTTTTTTTTTTTTTTTTTTTTTTAAGTAAATGACTAAAATAGTTGATTTTTCTGTATAAATATCATATAATTTAGATTGAACTGTTACTTAATTTTTAGTTTTGAATTAATAATCTACTTTTGTGTGTCCCTTATTGCTCTGGCTGTGGTAGGTATCTTTTTGAATCCTCAATTTTCTAAATTTAGAAAGTTTGCTACTGGTTGCAGGTTGCAGGTTTGGCAGTTGTCTCTGTTGTATGTTTCACATCCAGCGCTGTAGTGGCTCTTTTTAGTGATATTCCTGTATGTACTTTTCGTCTGCAAGCTTCAGTTTCTTAGCTTGACATTTTAAGTTTGGATTGTGTATTTGCATTCTAAATGCACTTAGTTACTCATTGCAGGTGCTTTATCATTGGCATCCAAAATCCATCAAGGATGTAAAAACTCCAGTTCTAATAATTCTATATTATTTCATAGGTATTCTGCTATTCCTACAAATTTTCAATTTGATTTGTTAAAGTTAGAACATAATTTAACTCATTAGATATTTGATGGACTAGACATTCTTCTTCTTCACCCCCTTCCCTTGTTCTTTAAAGTATTTGTGGTTGGTATTCAGGAACTTAATTTGAGAGTTGAGTGAGATGGAATTCTCTCTGTTGTAATAATGGGTTTTTGGGGTGTCGTTAGAATCGAAACAGGGCAATAAGTTCTTTAGGGGTGTATTGCTCCTGGTTATATTCTAGAACATTCTCTTCATTATTATAAATAAAGAAGGCTAGTGTCAAGTTGGACACAAGTCAGTATTCCTCTCAACTCAACATGGTATCAGAACGGAGATCCAAACCCTAACTTCTCTTTCTCTCTCTACCGAGAGCCTTTCTACCACATCTTTTCTCCTTGTCTGGGCTCTTAGATCTCATTTTCCTGATGATTTGAGAGACCCAACCCCATTTCTCACCTTATCGATTTTGGGTTTTCACCCTAATCAACTTTTATGTGTTATGGTTTTGCTTTCCTTGCTTTTTACATCAACCTGTGTTGATGATGCCTTTCTCTGGTGCTATTCACCTTCTATGTGGTCTATACTAGCCATTTCTTGATCTTATGTTCCCAATCTAGAGAAAATCGACTTTTCAGGGTTTTGAAACTCTTATCGATTTTTGGGTTTTCAGGATTTTCTCCCTGCATTTTGCTGCCTAGAGTGGTTATATTAGTTTGTTTCAGCCGTCTCTGCAACTTCTAGAGTGGTAACCATGTCTGGGTCTGCGAGCTCGACTGCATTCACCAGTGGTGACAAATCTGGCACTCATCCCACATTCCTTCCATGTGCTATCAAGCTTGATGGTACCAACTATCTTCTGTGGTCACGCTTGTGCTGCATCTCCATCAAATCCTGTGGTTATTATGGATATCTTACTAGAACTGCAAAGTGACCTACCATAGGTATTGATATTGATAAATGGGAGTGCAAATTCTCTTGTTTTGGCTTTCCTTGTCCACTCTATACAGCCACATATTTCTAATGGCAGTCTCCTCCTTGACTTTGCTACAAAGATATGGAAGTCCACACTGGATAATTACTCCCAGATTGGGAATAATGCTTAGGTAATTGAACATCGCTAGAAGGTTCACGATTAGAATAAAAAGGGGTTAACATTGTCATAGTACTATTATGAGTTGTGAACTTTTTGTCATGAGTTGGACTTCTTTGAGGAGTATGTTCCCACCACTCCAGTTGATGTCACTGCCTTCTAGAAACGGGAAGACAAGATCAAAGTCTATGATTTCTTGGCAGGGCTGACTATGGAATACAACCAACTACGGGCTCATGTTATGAGTCAGTTTCCCTTTTCTACTTTAAAGCAAGCCTATCCATGATACAACTTGAGGACAACCACCATACGACTATGCTCCCACAACCTATTGCTACTCCCAAAGAAAAATTTTCTCTTGCCTTTGGTACTCAGTCCTACAGTATAGCTCAACAGTCTGGTGGCTTCTCTACCAAAGTGCCCGTGAAGTGCAACTATTGTGGTAAAGAGCATCATACCAAGGAGCACTGTTGGAAGCTCAATGGCTGCCCTGTTGATACATCTGGTAAATATCGTGGTAATCCTGGTCAGGCTAACCATACTGAGTCCTTTGCTCTGACTGTGACTCTGCACCAAACATCTTAGCAGCATCTCTATATTTGATGAGCTTATTGCCTTTCGGCATCTTCTGACTCGTATGGAGCCTTTTGCATCTGCAACGACGAGTTTTGCTCACTCCACTCCATCCGGTTTTGGTACCTATTTTTGTGGTCATAGAATGTCTGTCCAGCCTACCTCGTGGATTATTGACTCTGGGACATTAGATCACATGACAAGTTCTTTGGCTCTTTTCTCTAAGAATACTTCCTTTTCTGGTAGTGTCAAGGTCATATTGGCTAACGAGACTCATTCCATTATTTTGGGAAAAGGCTCTGTTAGCTGTTATTTTACTTTATCTCTTTCAACTGTTTTATATGTTCCATCCTTTCCTACTAATTTATTGTCCATTAGTAGTCTCACTACCAATTTTAATCGCAAGGTCTTCCTTTTTCTATCTCATTGTGTTTTTTAGGATTTGGTGACAGGAGCAACGATTGGCTTTGGTAGTGTGTGGGGTGGTTTGTATTTGCTTAGTGATGACTTGTCTTTGGTCTTTGGTCAGGCTTTTCAAACTTCTTCTTTCACCTCCCATCTCTAAGTTCCTACAGTGGCATCGTCGGTTGGGACATCCTCCTTTGGGGACTTTAGTTAGGCTTTTGTTTATTTTAAGCATTGTAATTCGAGTCAGTTTTTTGTGAGGTATGTGTATTGGCCTTTGTTAGTTAAAACGGGAACAGCAAAAAAAGTCGTTCGGTACAGGTGTGTTCTAAACGGATCAAAACGTGAACAAGACGGTAAAAAATGCAGTCAAATACGGCAGAAACGGCAAAAAATCGAAAACGGATGGTACGCATTTTAAACGTTTAAATTCAAACAATGCAGAGCCAAAAAAATGGCAATATACATGCATAAATTGGTAAATAATTACCTAAATACCTGTATAACAGAAGAAGAATGGAAAACAATGAAGTAAGCAAATTCAACAAATAGGCTTGAATTAATCTAATACGATTTGGTGATCACAACCTTTCATTTACTAAAACCTTATTGACGACAGAAGAGAGAGACTAATGACTAGTATGTAATCCAACTTTGAATAGCAGATTTAGTCAAATGATCTCAACCATTTGATTTATGATACTTGATGATATTTAACTAGTGGTCCAAAATCTCGAAAGGTCCAAGCAAAAGATCAACAAAATTATGGTTATCATTAGCCCCATACTTTTTTCTCCTTGACCTCAATGAATTTTAAAAATGCATTTGGTTCTGAAAGGTGGAGCAAGTTCCTGATTTTGGCATTTATCAATTTGATGACAATATGGCCCAAAGGCTTTCCTCTTGTTGAGTTTTGAACCCTCTCCAATCTCCATCCACCAGTACTGGGGATGGGAAGAAAAATGGTAGAAGTAAAAGTGAAGGAAAAGGGGAATTGTTCTTATAAAGATTAGTAATTTAGAAAATAATACTAGCTAGATTTGGCAATCCCTTAAAAAATTAAAGTAGATCCTGTAATCCTTTGGTAAGCTTTTAGATTTGACTTGGAAGAATAATATCTGTAATTGTTGGGTTTTGAAATCGTTGGACCACACAATTCTTTTTCTATGAGATAGTTTAAAGGAGAAAAGTCAAGCAATCAATAAAGAGTATACCTGGAGGGGAGAGAGAGAGAAGCCCTTGGCCTGAGTGTCTTTTGTTCGCCGTTAGGAGAGAAAACGAGGCGGAGTGAGAGACTTGCAGACAACGGATAGCGGAGATGGGAGAGCAACCTGGAGTCGAGAGCTTTGTCAGTTAAAACAGGAGAAGCATATTCTCAAGAAAAAAATAAAGAGAGACTCCCCTAACCTTAGTGTCTTTTGCTTGCCGTTGGGAGAGAAGACAAGACGGAGTGAGAGACCTGCGGACAGTGGACAACAGACAACGGAGATGGGAAAGCGACCTTTAGGCAGAAATGGGAGAGTGGGAGACGGTCAGGGCCTTAGGGTTAGGGTGAATCGTGTAAAGGGTTTTCCCCTTTTTTTTTTAATTGTCTTGTCCCTTTCTTTAGCTTTAAGAAAAAAAAAAGGGATTCGCTTCTAAACGCGTTTAGAACTTCAAGAGCTGCCGTTCCCGTTTTATACCGGCTTACTCTGGGTAGTTCGGAAATCGCCATTTTAAATGGCAAAAAAACGACACGGCGTTTTAAACGCGAATCAACTAATAAAGGTATTGGCCAAACAAACTCAAGTCACTTATTTAGTTTCTGGTAATAAAAGCATCATTCCTTTTTCATTGATACATTTTGATATTTAGGGTCTATCCTATTATGTGTCGATAAATGACTTTCAGTGGTTTTTCTCTTTTATCGACTGCCATTCTGAGACCACTTGGGTTTATGTGATGGGAACCAAGGGCGAGACTTTTCATTTGCTTTCAGCAGTTTCACCTTATGGGGTAAACCCACTACTATTAAAATTCTTCGAAGTGACAATAGCTAGGAATACTTCGAAGGGTCTTTCAGGCTTATCTTTCCACTTATGGGGTGGTCCATCAGACCAGTTGTGTCAATACTCCAGCTCAGAATGGTGTTGTTGAGCGGAAGAATCGCCATATTTGTTAGGTAGCACGCTTTTTCATGTTTGAGATGCATGTTCCTTCCCAATACTGAAGTGATAAGGTTTTCACTGCCGCTTTTTTGATCAACTGAATGCCTTCTCTGGTCTTTGACTCCCCTCCCATCTAGTTCTTCTTAGGGCTCTGCTGCTTTTCCTATTCTTCCCAAGGCTATCAGCTATGTTTGTTATGCTGGTGATCATCATTCTTGTGGGAAGTTTGATGCTCGTGGTATTCGGTGCATTTTTTTGGGGTATTCTCCCACTCAGAAAGGCTATTGGTGTTTTCATATTCCCACTCAGCATTAGTTTGTGTCTATGGATGTGCCTTTCATGAATCTACATCTTATTACATTGCGCCACCTCTTTAGGGGAGTTTTCTTTCACAATGGAAGATGTGCCACCTCTTGAACTCGCTACACTACCATCTGTTATCTCTACGATGTTCCTTTTTAGGGGGAGACTTAGGGGGAGAATGACATTCCTACTTTGGCTCGGCCTTGTCCAGAGATGCGTGCTTATGGTCCAGATAGTCGACCCAGACCACTGCACATCTTGCACCTACTTTACCATGCCAATCGTCTTCTCTTGAACCTGATCTAGTCCCCTCGAACCTAGGTATTTCTCTTTCCCCTTTTTTTAATGTTCCAATTGTTAGTGTTGATCCTTCTCATGAGTTGCCTATTGCTGTTCGCAAAACCACTAGGTCTTGTACTTTACATCCTATTTTTAAAACTATTTCTTATGATTCACTTTCTCCATCGTACTATGGTTTTGTGTCCTTTCTGTCCTCTGTGTCTATTCCCCATACCTAGCAGGAAGCAAGTGCAGACTCGCAGTGGCAGACAACTATGGTCGAGGAGATGTAGACTCTAAGGAAGAATGACACATGGGATCTAGTGTCTTCCCTCACAGAAGAGAATAGTTAGTTGTAATTGGGTCTTCATAGTTGCATAGAAGGCTGATGATACATTGGATCGTTACAAGGCTAGACTTGTTTCCAAAGACTTAACTTAGACTTATGGGATTGACTACTAAGAGACGTTTGCTCCAGTGGCTAAGATGAACACATTTCCTGTTATCTTTTCCTATATTGTTAAACTTATGTTGGCTATTAGGACCTTCAAAAACTAGATATGAATAATGCATTCCTTTATGGGGAACTTGAGGAGGAAGTGTATATGGACATTCCTCATGAATGCACTTGCTCTAAAACTCAAGGGAGGTGTGCTGAAGCATGCATTATATGCAAGGTCATTAAGGCGGTGAAGCGATCGAGGCGTTTGAGGGTCTTTCAGGACATAAGGCATCGCCTTATTGAATAAAGCGTTCTAGTGTCTTATTTTTTATGTAACCATTCTATTTAGAAACTAGAAACCAGAACTTAGAAATTGAACGAGTACTGAGAATTAGAAACTAAAATGACATCAAAACAGAATAGAAACTAGGGTTTCTTAATCGATGAACAGAATTTTATTTTGAAAAATAGAACTTGTTTACACCGAAGTGCCAGTAGCTAAACAGAAAAGAAACCTATGATCAGAACACAACTTATAGCTGCAAACCCAACTTACAATATGATACCTTTAAATTATTTCCATCAACTAATGATCAGAAGTTCAGAACACAGTTTACAGCTGCAAACACAACATAGAAACTAATAACTAATAGCCTAACATACTCTTAATAGCAACGAAATTACAACAACAACAACTAAAATAACCCAAAAAGAGAGCTGCATATTCATCATTTCATCCCCCCAAAAAAAAAAAAGAGCTGCAGGTTGTAGACTTGCATTGAAGAAGTGAAGAAGAGAAAGGGAGATGGGGAGAGAAAGAAAACTGCATATTCATCATTTCATCCAAAAAAAATAGGGCTGCAGGTTGCAGACTTGCGGTGAAGAAGTGATGAAGAAGAAGGGAGACTGGGAGAGGAAAAGAAAGTAGAAACAAAATGAAAAACGGAGCAAAAAAAAAAAAAAAAACAAAAGCAAAAACAAAAGAAAGAAGAAGGTGGAACCGTAGAAGGGAAATGAAAAGAAATTAGAAAGAAAAATAACTAAAAAAGAAGGTAGAACACTAGAACCGTAAGAAAGGGAAGAAGAAAAAAACAGAGGGAAATAGAAGAGAAAGAAGAAGAAGAAAAAAAAACAGCATGTACTAGTAGAATCGTAGAATGAAGAAGAAAGAAGATGAAAAAAATGCAAAAACATACCAAGAGAGAGGGGATGAAGGTTCATCGGAGGAGTCTCACCTCCACCAGAGAAAGATCCAAGGGTAATTTGATTTTTTTTTTCCTGTTTAATACCTTTGATCCTATGCTTCTCATGTGTAAACTTCCCCATATACCTACCAATCAATAAATTCCATTTGGAAATCCTTGACCAAATAGTGGAAAAAAAGTAAAAATGGGCATAAGGTGACCGCCTTGCCCATAATGCATCATAAGGTGCATAACATGACACCTTATAGCACCTTAACCATTAAGGCGACCGCCTTATGTGCAGCCACTAATGCAGTGCACTGCCTTAAGCTCACAAAACCGCCTCAACGCCTAGGCGTCGCCTTACCAGTGCCTAGGCGACGCTTTAATAACTATGATTACGTGGGCTGAAGCAATCCCCTCGTGCTTCGTTCTGACGTTTTTACAAGGCTATGATTGCTATAGGCTACTCTCAAAGCAATGTCGATCACACTCTGTTCATCAAGAGATCTGGTGGAAAGATTGCTATCTTATCATCTATGTAGATGATATTGTTGTTACAGGTGATGACGTTACAGAGATTTCTTGCCTCAAGAAATACCATGGTGAGAAATTCGAGATTGAGGATCTCGGACAGCTTCGTTACTTCCTTGGCCTTGAAGTTGCCCGGTCTTCTCGTGGAATCTACTTGTCTCAGCGAAAGTATGTGTTTGACATTCTTTCTGAGACAAGTATGTTGGGTTGCAAGCTGATAGATACTCCTATTGATGCTAATAGTCAGCTGGTTAGCAAGGAAGGTGATTCTGTGGACAAGGAGATATATCATAGATTAGTTGGGCGTTTGATCTACTTTCTCATACATGCCCCGGCATTAATGCATGTCGTCATCTTGGTTAGCCAGCGCATGCATGATCCTTACTCATCACACATGGAAGTTAAGTTGCGCATTCTTCGTTACTTGAAATTCGCCCCATGATGTTACATCCTTTTGTCTTCTCATGATCACTTTCACGTTGAGGCCTACACGGATGCTGATTGGGAAGGTTCTTCTGATGACCGCAGGTCTATCACTGGTTATGGCATTGATGCAGATAAGGTTGCACTTACCTGGTTAGACTATTATGATCGGCTTTGGAAGCCAAGAGCCAATAAGAACCGGTCCAGCCCAGATTTTTGGTCCAACAAGGGTTGGTAGTAATTTAGTTTAATAATATGTCTTTTATTTTATCATGTTTGTTTTGGGATAGGATATGTAAGAATAGTAGGAGTCAGTCTCAGTGTTAAGAGTCTAAGAAGGAGTCTTATTATTTTCTCTTTATAGACTTGCATATGCTCAGTGTTGAAAGGTGGTGAATTTATTTGAATGAAAATTAATTTGGTTTGTACTTGTGAGCATGTGCATTTCCTATTTCTTCCACTACTATTTTGATTTTCCCCCTCTTCCCTAAGGCTCCTTCATCAATTTGGTATCAGAGCCGAAGGATCCCATCCTCCCTTTGAATTTACTCAAAACATAACTCTTATAATCGCCTCCCATAACTAGAACCCAAGCCCCCTTCGATTCCCTTTCCCATTCTCTGTTTCGGCTCAACCGAGACTGAGAACAAAAAAAAAACAAGACCTCTGAAACCCATTGTAGCCCTCCACATCCTTTCGTTTTCTCAAGAACTACCCAATCCCTTGTGAAATTTTTTTTCTTTCTCAGGCGAAACCTCCTCCCTGTCCGAGGGTTCTATCAGTAAAAAGAGAAAAAAAAAGCGACGCAAGAAGAGAGAGTCAAGAGAGCCGATCGAACCACAAAAAAAAGAGAGAAGACAGAAGAAGAAAGAACATAAGAACAGAAGAAGAGAAGAAGAGAAGAAAGAAGACGAAGAAGAAAAGAAGAAAGAAGGGGAAGCAAGAAGACGAGAAGAGAGAGAAAATATAAAGCACATACTTGCAAAACCCCATCACTAGCCTTTCTCTTGGTCGAAGTCAACTCTCGTTGCTGGTCCCATCTTCAAGGAGGAAAAGGATCTCTTTTTATCGATAATCCAAACCCATCGATTCTTAATTCTTCTTTCTAATTCCTCTTTTCCAGATTTACCCCACTTTAATCCTGCTTATTTCCCACACTACCCTCCATTATCTTTTATCCCTTTTTATCCCATATTTGTCCTTATTTCCAATTAGACCCCTGCCCCACACGTGATACCCGCTTTGTGGTTTAAATTGAATTTCAAGTATTTACAGTTCTACCATTATTAAAAAAAAAAGAGTTATTTACCATTCTGCCATTGCTCTTTAAACCTATTTTATTTATTATTTTGCCATCAAATTTGAGTGTACTCTCCACCATGGTAGCCAATAGCAAAGTTATTCAACAGCTAAACTCCTATAAAGGAGAAATTGATGCAAAAATCGATGCTCTCACTACTGTTGTCACTTCCCTTAAGACAATGATGGAATCCATACAAGTTTCTATGGGATCCATACAAGTTTCTATTGATTGTTTGGTGGCAGCAGATAAAGGAAAGAGTACCATTCAATCTGAGGATTCTTCCAACACCACCCCACGGGATCTATCAGTTCTGCTACCGCTACCGCTACCGCCACCGCCACTATATTATACACCACCACCATATGGAACTGGAGCGGAATAAGCAGCCAAATTGGATGTCCTTGATTTTTATAGAGATAACAATCCGGAACTGTACCTTAACTGGATTCATAGCTTAGAGACGTTCTTCAGATGGTACGGATTGACTGAGGCTCGAAAGATCCTATTTGTAGAGGCTAAACTGAAAGGCGTGGTCCGAGTCTGGTGGGTCAAGCAACAGCAACAAAACCGAACCTGAGGCATTGGTTTAGTCGCTTGGGCTGAAATGCATGAAGTCATGAACCGGAGATTCTTACCTTCTGATTACAAGCAACGCATGCATCTCAGGTTTGTATAGTTGAGATAGGAGAATTTGACTGTTGAAGAGTATGTTACTAGATTTTATCATTTGGCCACTCATTTGGATTTTGAGTTGGATGAAGAAGTATTGGTGGCACAATTCCACAATGGTTTGCACCGTCAACATAGTGTTGTTCTCGCATCTAGTCGACTGTCCACAATGGCAGATGCCGTACAAGTAGCATATCAGGTTGAGGAAAGTCTGAAATGCCCATACAATCGGAGGCCATTTACGTGTGCTTTTCCTAGGGGTTCTAGCTTGATACAGCTTATCCACAAGAAAAGTCAATTAGCAGACCACAGGCTAGTGCTTCATCTATGTTATCTTCATGGACTAGCTGGCCGTATTCTCCACCTTGACATGATTCAGACCTTTTCACGGCCTAATCGTCAACACTCCCCACCTCAACGTGGTTATGACAGGAACTCAGTATTTCCAAAGGAGGCCATTCAATGTTTCTCCTGCAAGGGGTACAGGTATAGAGCTAATCAATGTCCTAACCGGTTGTTAGCATACAATGACAAGGACAATTTTATACCTTATACACCAGAAGAGCAACCGACAATAGGAACAATAAATCTGGAGGCTGAATGTGATCGTGAGCCTCAACTGTTCTATGTGATTCGTCCTCTTTTGACTACACAGAAGATTCCTGAGGAGGACGATTGGCGCCGTAATAGTATCTTCCAGACCAGGTTGCGATGCAATGATAGCTTGTGTAATATAGTGATTGATCCCGGCAGTTGCATCAATGTTGTTGCTGAAGATGTTGTTCGCAAGTTGGGTTTGAAAACTGAGCCTCATCTGAACCCCTACAAGGTTGGGTGGGTGAACAAAAATAATCTGAAAATTAATTAAAGGTGTTTGCTCATGTATTCCTTTGGTGGACTAATTGATCAGGTTTAGTGTGATGTTCTCCCTCTGAAAGTCTGTCACATTCTTCTGGGGTGCCCATGGTTGTTTGACAAGAAAGCCAATAATTATGGATATGAGAATGCATACTGTTTTCAGCATGGTGGACTTGAGATGAAGTTTCTTCCGGCGAAGGATCTTCCCCCTCTCAAATTCAAGAGGATAGCTGGTACTTTTCTCCTCAAACGCATGAACTCTGACAGAATTCTTGGACCTCGTCAAAACTCCACGGAGTTGAGTTCTTTTTAAAGGAGAGGAGTTGAAGCAGATAAAGCTGCACTTACTTGGTTCGACCAGCATGACCGGCTTTAGAAGCCAAGAGCCAATAAGAACTGGTCCAACCCAGGTTTTTGGTCTAACAAGGGTTGATAGTAGTTTAGTTTAATAATGTCTTTTGTTTTATCATGTTTGTTTTGGGATAGGATACGTAAGAATAGTAGGAGTCAATTTCAGTGTTTGAGTCTAAGTAGGAGTCTTATTATTTTCTCTTTATATACTTGCATATACTCAGTGTTGAAAGGTGGTGAATTTATTTGAATGAAAATTCATTTGGTTTGTGCTTGTGAGCATGTGCGTTTCCCCTTTCTTCCTTTATTATTCTGATTTTCCCCCTCTTCCCTATGGCTCCTCCATCAGGCACCTTTGTTAGTAGTAATCTTATTACATGGCAAAGCAAGAAGCAAGCTATTGTTGCTAGGTCTAGTGCTGAAGCAGAGTTTCGTGCTTATGACCCATAGAATTTGTGAGCTTCTATGGCTTCATGGTCTTTTGGATAGATTTGGCTTTCCTTGCTACCCTTCTTATGAAGCTATTTTGTGATAGAAAATCTGCAATCAGAATTGCTCACAACCCTGTCCAGCATGATCGAACCAAACAAGTGGTTTCTTGTTTGCTATCTTGTTTTAACAAACATAAAAAACTCTTATTCTGAGGTTTACAAATCCTCAAAATTAAATCTCTGAACCACCAGATTTTTTGATCAATTGGCGCTTCATCAAAGAGAAATTGGATGAGTCTGTCACCATAGTTGTCATGGCGTCATGGTGATCCAAGGTTGTGGAGGGAGGGGTGGCTAATCGATTCGGCGATGAACCGCCCATTATGGTGTTGCCATGGCGGTCAAGTCGTCCATGTGTTATTTGTTAGTTCCCTTATTTTTTAAAGTTATTTAGTATGCTACAACATGTACCCCATAGCATATAAAATCAACATTAATCAACATCAAGTCATCAAAAAATCAACATAACCACATCAAGTCATAAAAAATCAAAATTAAACCACATCAACTCATTAAGTCATAACAATCATATCAATCATCAATGTTTCAGATCTGAAATCATTGGATTTCAACTCTAAAGCAGGATATATGAATCTGATCAAAGAAGTAATAAGCAATAACAGAATTATGGATCACATGCTGAAACCCTGCTCGAATTGGATCGTATTTCACTGATAAGTTTATAAAAAATGGAAAATGGAAATAGAGATTAGAGACATGTAAAATGACATAAAAGAAAGCAAATAAATATATTGACAATTTACCAGAGACGTTGGAGAATCTAGAAGAGCCATGGGATTGGGCTTGTCAAAGTGCTCGCCTTTGATAGGAGAAGTACATAGTAACTTAATCACAGAATTGCAACTTATTACAGATGCACAATTTACTTTGAATCATGGACTTGCAGCAACAGCATTTTAGAATTTGAATCACGGACTTAAAGCAGCAGCAGCAGCGACAGCGGCAGCAGTAGCAGCCAAAGCCACTAGCCACTAGCCACAACTGGTAGAAGCCAGCCTAGCCACCTGTGCACACCTACTGCCACTGGCATAGAAGAAGAAGAAAGAAGAGATGAAAAAAAAAAGACACATGGATCATAGAAGGGAAGAAGAAAGAATAATAAAAAAAATTTGCAGGCAAAAGGAGGGTTTGGGGGGGGGGGGAGAGATGAGGGAGAGAGAGGGCAAGGAGTGACAGGTTGCCATCAGATGGAGCCAGTGAGCCACCCAAGCACTGGAAGAAGTATTAGAAGGGAAAATAAAAAAAAAGGAACCAGAAGAATGAGAAGAAGAGGAGGGGGCTGGAACAAGAAGAAAAAATAAATTAGAGAAAAGGACAGAAGAAAAAGAAATATAGAGAACAGAAGAAGAATAGAAGGAAGAAACATGCCTGAAGAACCTATCTGTTTGTGGCAGCATCATCTGAGTTGGTGTTTGCATCAAGCTCCATCGAGTTCTTCTTCGAGCTCTTGTTTGAGTTCTTCTTCTTCAAACAGACAAGGAAGAAGAAAGATGATGAGCAGATGAAAAAAAAAAACTGAAAAAACAGAGAAGGGAAGAGAGGAGAAGAAGAAGAAGACTTTGACACTATTTTATTTACCTTGCTAAAGCTGGAGTAGCCGAAGGAAGAATCGCTGGAGCCATGGTAGCCGGAAAAAAGTTGTCAAAGCTGGGATCGATGGAGATAACCGCCGCAGCCAAGGGTTTTTGGATTTCTCCCAAAAACGCAAGAGATGCGTCCGGTTGAGGGTTTTTTGAAATGGGAAGTTGGGTTAGAATGGGACTTTTATTAGCTTGATCCCATGTAGCTCAATGTAGAGATTCCAAATATACCAGCCAATTAAAATTATCATGACCCAAACCCAGATATAGGTAAGGGTACAGCCCTCGTGGGCATTGATCAAATGATTCAAAACATTCACCAAAATTAGGCATATGAGAATTCATAAAAATTCAAGTGTCAAAAAAATAAATCAACTACTTATAGATAAAATAATCCCAAATCATACATACTGGCAGCAGATTAAGGTGCGTCCCCAAAATTTTAATTAGAAAAAAAAATATCTATCAGAGTTTACATGAAACAGCATCTTACTTTTAAAATAAAATAAACTACTAGAAAGCTTTAGGTCGCCCTCGAACATGTTGCATCTCGTACCACCAATCTACACTTCTGAAATGTCATATTTAATGGAGTGAGCTCACAACCCAGTAAGATAGAATGTAATGAGGGAACAACACAGAAACAACAAACCACATAAAATGATTAAAAACAATTACTTTTACTTTTCAAAGTTATCTTTATGTTTAAACATAACCATTTGCAAAAATCCCATTTTCACACTTAGCTGACATTGGGGGAAGTGAGTTGCTACCATTCCAGGATATGAGAGCATAGTTGTCATGGAGACAAGGCGAACCAAGGCGGTGGAGGGTTGTCTAAGCGCTTAGGCGAGAAGGCGTCCGCCTTAAGGCGAACTAGGCGAACAAGTGTTATTTTTTATTTTTCTTATTTTCTAACATTATTTAGTAAGTTATATATACCTTGTATCATAAAAAATCAAGATTAAGCCACATCAAGTCATTAAAAACCAACATTTAGTCACATAAATAATAAAAAATTAACATTAAGTCATATTAAGTTATAAAAAATCAACATTTAGAGAAATGCTCTTATTCTATAATAAGTTTGACTGGTCAAATGATTTTATTTTTACATGAGACTTTTTGTATTGGTTATAATATAAAACCAACTTTCTAACAAGTCTAAGATTACTTAAATCTGAGTTGCAATGACAAAGTTATGCTTCAGTCAAACTAATTTTTAAGTGCACGAATACTGTTAAAATCGCCTGAATGAAAATAATTTTATGAATATCAAAACAAAATATTTTTTTATCGGACTTTTGGTTTTTAGCAATGTTTTAACATGATAGAATTTATAAAATTTTCATAATTGAGAAAAACCCTAGCATTTAAAAGTTGAAAATCGTCCCTATAACCAAAATCCAGTTTTTGTTCTTGGATTGGGGGGTTGACTTTTTATCCTTTTGGAATTTGATTTTTAAACTATTTTTATTGGATTCAAATAGGGGGTATTTGCTTATTTATGAATAATAAAAAATATTAAAAACATTTACTTGAATGATATTTGGCATAAGTAAGTGCCGAAACACAAGGCGATATGCAGTGCAACAAGGCGGCTGTCGCCTAGGCCCCAGGCAAACTGCCTGGACGCCTAGTCGTCGCCTTGGCGTCGCCTTGACAACTATGTATGAGAGGGAAACCCGGCCCTCACAAATCTCTTGATCACCATAACACTATTGTCACCACTCTTTGACTAAATATACACCACTGTGCACAGTGGGTATAAGTTCCGCGGCTCAACGGGACACCCCTCTCTGGTCCGGTATAGAGCGGTCCACTTGGCCTCTCACACTTTCACAGGTTCACTTTCGCACAAAACCACATTTTAGTCACAATAATAAAAACACCAATCAAATTTTTATAAAGAATGCTTAAAACCACATCCACGTTGACTCAAAATCCCTTTAAGTATAATTTAATATCTAGCTCATGACACATGCCACATATGAATGTAACTCAATTACTGCATTCAACAGGCCATTAAACATCTCATGTAGACATAAGTCAAACATAACACATGCTGTGGTTTACACTTACTACAATTCTACTTACCTCCATTTGCAAAAGTGTTACCTCCCCTTTGAGTCCAAGGTCCAAGAGGTCCTAATCTGAAGCTAGTAATATCCTATATTAATTACTATCTCGCCCAAGATTTAGGTCTCATAAACAATATTATATTTTGTCCTTATGAATTGAATCCTAGGCCTTGATATGAAAGAATATTAGATTTTGGTCACACGGTTTGGGCCCCATATTGGGTCCCAACTCCTAAAAGAAACCCTAATGGGTTCCAAGAAAACCCCAACCCTAAAACAAAACCCTAAAAACAATTAGGGTACCAAAATCCCTAAATATTGGGTCACAAGTCTAACTAAATATTTGATTTGGGTCCCAAAAGAAGAAACCAACATTCGAAACTTAGGATAAGACCCACATTGAGTCCCAAAAGAAGAACCAGCAGAAAACTTACCTGAAGTGAGCAGAAAAAATACTGAAGTAGGCACCAAATTCCCCTTCCTCTCCCTTTCTTTCTTTCTTTCTCACAATCCTGCTTTCTTTCTTTATTTCTTTCTTTTGTAGCCCACGCCCTTTCTCCTATTCCCCTTTAGTCTCAACTATCTCCCCGATTTCGTTTCTATCTCTCCCTCCTTTCTCATGTCTCTCTTTCCCTTCTATCTCTCTCTCTCTCTCTCTCTCCGACAGTTCTCTTCTATTCCCCCTCTTTTTCTCTCTCCCACTCTCCCACAGTTTGTCTAAAAGGGATGGGGTCCACAACAATTTAAAAGAAATGAATGTTTTAAAATAAAAGAAAAGAAATCGATTAAATAAAACCCCCTTACTTACTACTAACAAGATTTGAACCTAGGACCTCTAGATAGCCAAGGTACTAACTCATTAAGTCATTAAATAAAGCCCAACTTTAAATATTTAAGCAAGTCCAGAAAATAACATAAAAGAGATATCTATTCTAAGGTTCCAAAATTTTGGGGCACTACAAGAATGCAAGAAATGGAATAAAAACAAATATATGATGATATAAAGAAAAACAACTGCCTAAGCCTTAAGGCGTATAAATCATCCAAGGCGTCTATGATGGCGACCCCTATATTGCCATGGCAGCCGCCATTCGTGACTCCAATAAATCGTACCACTGATTTGCTCTCGTTTTTCCGCTGGGACACCAAGGCTCCTCCTTGGCGATGCCTTGACAACTATGCTTATCATTGTGTTTTTTGTTCCCAGTAGTGAACAACTGGCTAATGTATTCACTAGATGTTTCATCTTATTATCTACAAGTCGGCTTATGTGATTTCTATGCACCAGCTTGAGGGGGAGTGTTGTAATAATGAGTTTTAGAAATATTGTTAGAATTCAACAAGTTGTTAAGTTTGTCTGAAATTCTTGACCCGTTTTGAAGATTGACCCGATCCGACATATTTTGGCAGCGACCCAAATGGGAAGTTTTCTGAGATCTGTGATGGAAGCAGAGGGGTTGGGCCGATAGGCCCAAGCCCGAAGCCCATCATTGATCTCGTATGGGGGTGCGGGGGCGTAGCCCTTGCGGTATGGTTCAACCGGATAGACCGCAACCCGATGGGTCGACCCGCAACTTGGAATATATATAATGTACTGTTGCTTGTTGAGAAAGTCATTGTATTTTGGGGTTTTTCTACCTAGGGTTTCAGGGCGAGTTTTCTCGTTACTACTTGGGTGTAATCTCTCTTCTGCATAGTGAAACATTTTCTTCTTTGCCCGATGATGTAGCACACCACCCTGGTATGTGAACTTCGTTAAATCTCTGTGTCATGTGAATCTATTGTCTCTTTATTTTTCGTGTTTCTTGGTGTTTGATCTAACACAAGTCCTTAAGTTCTTTAGGAGTTTGGTTCTTGTAACATTCTAGAACATTCTCTCCATTATTGTAAACAAAGAGGGTTAGTGTGAAGTTAGACACAAGTCATTATTCCTCTCAACTCAAAACTCTTAAAAGGTATTAAGGCTTAAATCGAGGGTTTGCTTCAGTCTCTATATGTGGCTGTGTGTTGAATTGAGTTAGGAGCCATTCTTACAAAAGATATTGGGGCATAAATATAGGGTTTGCTCCTGTCCATCTATGTGTGTTTGTGTGTGTGTGTGTGGGGGGGGGGGGTGTTCACTTGAGTGAGAAGGGATTCATCCAAAAGATATTGTGGCTTAAATCTACAGTTTGCTCCTTTCTGTCTCTATGTCTGTGTGTGTGTGTGTGTATGTGAATGTAACGTCTTTTCTTGTGCATGTTTAAGAAGACTTTTTTTTTTTGTGGGGGTGGGGGGTGGGGTGGTATGATAATAAGTCTATTAAATACTTGTTGCAGATAATACTTCCATAGCCTAGTCTGTAAATACACTGGTTGTGGTTAGGCATATGTAGAATTTGCAGAAGGTTGAGAAAGACACTGCTTACCACCGAACCTGAGGCCTGGCCCAATGCAGTTGAATTTAGGCTTCAATTTCTTTTGAGCTGGCCTGAGCTGCAACCCTGGTTGTGGTCGTCTCTTTATTGACAATCTTGTATCTTGTACCAATTATATTTGGAGTGCTGAAATTTTGGAACCATTAGGTTTAATCATCTTTCTTAAGTGATCATGCGAGAGACGACCACTATATTGGACCTTGGCTAATATATTGTCAAGGAAACTAGGTGACCCAAGGCATTGGAGGGGCGCCTAGGCAACGAGCTGCCCGCCTAGTTGTGTGGTATATGACTATGTAATATACTAATATAACAATAATAATTTTATATAATTAATGCTTTTATGTCGGGTTGAATACAAAGACTGAATCCCAAGAAACATAACTCCAACATAACACTGTTAGGTCTGAACACAGCATGATAATAATCCCCAGCCTAAATATGCTTATCGGTTAGGACAGATCAGATGTGAAGAGTCCAGAAATAGAAACAGTGAATAGAACCCTTATATGTAAGTGATATTAGGACTCAGATGTTACAACAGATTCGAATAGCAGGTGGAAAACTGGAGAAAATTATAGTACCTTTAGACCTGAGAAATTAGGTCAAACCAGAGAATTTTGACAACTCACAATAGGAAGCCCAAATGGGCTGAAGTCCTGACTGAAGGTAATGTATGTTGGTCTTGTTGAACTCCAAAATTCTGGGCCTGAACTGATTACAGATAACTGAGATCTGAAAGTCTTGATTGGATCATGAAAAGGGGAACTTTTCAAGAACTTGGAAAGCACAGATCACTGAGATCTGAAAGTTCTTGATTGGATTATAAAAAAGGAAACTTTTCAAGAATTTGGAAAGCAGACCTCTGTTGGCATAGAAACCATGGTCGAAGGGCCTTCTTGATCCTTCAAAATATGGTCTTCAATGGCCTGCCAATCTGGGAGTTCTGCAGTTGTGAAGATAAAATCCTTCAAGTAAAACTGCTGCAAGCCTTGTCTGTAGTCTCAGTCCTGGTTGTTTTGGTCCTTGTACAAACTCAACTTCCCTTTAATAATCACACAACCACTCAGCAGTTATTAACAGAAAATAAAGAAATAAAATAAAGAGGAAAAGTAGAGAGATAACAAGAGGTTCGAGTGGAAGAAGGGTGGCCAGTTCTGAACCAATTTCTGGTCTGGTTCGATGGCAGGCCTGGGCCACATAAAACCAGGACTAGGTTGGATCAGTTTGGCTGGTTCAAGTGGCCTTTTTACCTACATCATGCTTATATTCAACATGGAAGCCATATGAATGCAATATGATATAATTCTGAGTAATGACCTAATATGCGAAATCAACATATAATAAACAAAGTACAGGATATAATATAAGCATATGCATCGAAAATAAAGTAATAACTATAAATCAACATCAACTCATTAAGTGTCAACAAGTTGTGCTGTCGCCTTGGACCCACACCTAGGCAATGCCATGACAAGTTGACAACTATGTTGGTGAAAGAATGGAAAACAGGAAGTTAGTGTGAAGGTTCATAGTGTGACTATTGTTCTGTGTGTATTGTTGTACACGATTTCATTTGCTTCTGAATTCTTCATACTAGTATTATTTTTTTTTTTCGTTTTTTTCTGTTTTTTTCCTTTCCTACAAGGAAGATTGAGGCGATTAATTCTCTAGTCGGCTAAATCAGGAATTTTCCCTGAACTGCTAGTAAGACCATACACAGCGACAATAGGCCATGGCTTTGTTGGTTCAGGTCCTACCAAACTTGAAAAATTCAAACCTGAATCTGAACCAGATTTGAGACATGGTAGATGGTACATTGATCGGTGTTCATTGTGCAAGGAGGCAGCTTTCATAAGTATTGGTTTCCTTTGGGTTAATCTGGATACCTGAAAGCCAATTTCAGACCTGTCCCAATCCCTGTACATGCATAGAGCCTTGCAAACAGTGCATAAAATGGTTCTGCTAAATCCATTAATGAATTTCTTGACGTTTTGCTAGGTTCATCAATACCCTCAGCTTTTGTATTATGGGTAATGAAAGAAATGCCACCTCCCCATACAGTTGGTAGACAAGCTCAGTCCAGAATAGTAACTTTCATCAGAGATAGACCAGCAACCATGCATCATCCCCAACGCTGGACTACCATCACAAGTGCACAGAATCAGGTTTTCTTCTTAATATTTTGCAATTTTATTGAAGATATTATTTATCCAATTTCTTTGCAACTGCATAAGACTTCACTTGCAAATCTTTTATGTAATAGCACCCCCCCCCCCCCGGTACACACTCACACGGACAAAAAAAAAAAAAATGGATTTGGATGGTCATTTATAGCTTAGCTAGAAAGTTATTTTTGAAGTCCTGGGGAGTAGTGATTTAGGAGCTTATTTGAAGCACTAAGTTGATGCTGCATACATTTGAGTCACAGGAGTATTTTGAGCTATCTAGTTGACTAAATGAGAAGCGTAATATTGTATTTTAGAAGGATCTGGCCCCTCTCTAAAACCTAGGTGATGCAGCTCTGTTGGCATGACTGGACCGACATGACCCAATCTGGAAACCTAGACCGAGATGAACCAGTCCCAAAGCTAGCTTTTCGTCTGAAGGGGGCTGGTAGAGATTTATTTCTATGCGGGGATAAGAAATATTGTCTTTTTATTTTATTTGGTTTTATTTTGGTAGGAGATAGCTATGAAGTACTTGTTACTTTCGGATAGCTATGAAGTACTTGTTACTTTCGGACTTTCCTAATAGTATTGTTTATTAGATTTAGTTTCCAAAATAGAGTAGGTTTCTCTATTTGAGTTGGATTTCTTTGTTATCTATATACATGTAATCCTACTAGTTGGATAGAGATTAATGGAATGAAAATTTGTTTGAGTTATATGGTGGATGTTTCGTTCAACTGTGGATTGTCTACTTCCCTATAAGATTTTCTTCCATTCAGTTCTCTTATCAGGTTTTTTGTGACACCCCGAAATTTTTGGACATCAACGGTCCACAGGATCTGTAAGTTCTAGGCGATAATGAATCGAAGTAGCATCCACACAAACATAAGTGCAAACGAGAGTTAACTAAACTAATATAATATTAAAATTCAAAGTTCAATTATCTATTTCAACTTTCAAACTTAAAGTTATATTAAATTAAATTACATCTTCTAAGTCTAACTCAAAGTCTACATCATCTAAAAATAAAAATATTGTCTTCTTCAAATCCATAAGCAATGTCCTCCTGGTGATCAACAATAGGTTTCAACATTTATGTCCTATCCATAATATTCTTAACCAATGTCATCTGCAAGTTATGAGGGTAAGTCTCTGGGAAGAAAGCTTGAAGTCTATATTCCTTCGTCACTACCCCCATTCTCGGGTACAGAAAACTTCTCTGACAGTGACCTATCCGATTACATGAATTTTTTGGTGTATCAAATCAATTCCGAATTTAATGAAAATTTTAGGAGGTCACGTAAACACATGTATCTATTCCTAATAATTATTTCAAATCATAAAACAATCTCTAACTATATTCAATAATATGAACAATCTCGGACTACTATTCTGTCCGACCAAGAAAATACTATTAACATATCGAAATCTTATTTTCTCTCTCATCAAACTCATAATTCAAAATCCCAAACCCTTAAATCATGATCAATCCCCCAAGTAGAACATAAAAAAGTAATTAAATCATGTTAAGAACTCTTACCTTGAAAATTATTTGAAATCTTGATTTCTTTTCTCCTGTTTCTTGTTCTTCTTTCTCCTCTTTCTTCTCCACAATACTTTTTTTTTTCCAGCTTTTCCTTTTTCTATCTGTCATTCTTACTTCCTGTTCTCTAGTTTCTTCCAGTTCCTAGTTATTTTATTCTTCTTCTCCTTACTACTATCTGCTCTGTTCTGATATTAATATCAAGTTAGCAAGAGAGAGCTTGATGGCATGAAGCGGGGTAAGGCTGCATACAAGCCTCATGCACTGGGTATGCCCAAGAGAAATCTTGATCTCTGTCCGGTGTTTTTCCTCCAGTTCAGATTCTGGGGTCTGTATTACTACCATCAGATGCCCTAATCCCTTAGGTGTCCTTTGTAAACCTTTGTGTAGTGAGGGATCGAGTTAGAACCAAGCCTGGTTCTGTGACTTCCGCTCTATCTGGTTTCAAAGATTCCTCCCAGCTTGCTTGTTAATGACCTTTTTTTTTTTTTTTTTTTTTTGGGGGTGGGGGGCGCAATTCAAGAGGATTGAGGGTTGTGAATTTACTCTTCAAGCCCTGGGTTGATTGGATTTTGTTGAGAGTTCTCCTATCTGAACGAGAACTCTACTCCACTGGTTTTCTTCCCCTATTGTGAGGTTGAAGGCGACCCATGGTGACATTGTTTTATGTCATCATATCATCCTCTTTCCAAAAATACCCATCTTTTATATGTTGTTCTAACTTTATCACTAGTTTAATTCCAAGATAGCCCCTCTGCTTTAATTGGTAATCCCTCCTCTGTCCTTTCTTTCTTTATCTTCCTAATTAGGCTTTTAAAATTCTGGTTATTTACCAGATTGCCATTCCCCTTTGTACACTTGGGATAAATTACTGAATTACCATTCCAATTACACGTTGAGCCGTTTAGCACTTTGGTGGGCCCATATTGACCTGGAATCTGGGATCACATCAATAGGTCATTATTATTTTGTTTGGTTAAACTTTATGTACCTGTTACCTACCTGGATCCACTTGGCCTAATAACCCTAACCGCACAATAGAGAGTTCAGAATTCTACCTTGGGTGAAAATGGGAGAAACCCTTGTTCCTTGAGATAGGTCCAGTCTCCCACCACTAGGTAGTTGAGTATTTTTCGAGAACTTTGTGGTAAAGTTTTCTTCCTCCTAGTATGAATTATTCTTATTTTGTGAGGTTACATGAATATTGTTGAACATATTTGTGATACTTGTAAAACCTACTTTGAGCACATAAAACAAATAATTAGGAATAGTATCATGGGAGTTTCTTGTAATACAATTGAGGGCCTTATTTATACTAAATAGGATGAGGAAATTTTCTTGTTTGATTATTCAACAAAAGATAGGAGGCTTGACAGCTTTTCTCCTTATATATATATATATATATATATGTGTATATATGTATATATATTTCTTTTTGTTGTAGGCAGTAATAATGAGAATATTTTGCAAGTAAAAAGGAAAGAAGATACAAGGTTAGCATACACTAACAACAGCATGGATAGAGAAGGTCAAAGCGCCAACCAGGACCTCAGAAAGGACTATCAAACAGGATAAGGCTCTACATACAAAGCATCCCTATTTTCCCCACTCTTATTTAACCCATTCACCAAAGAATTAGCTGAGTGCAATCTTCAAGGAAACTGGAAGTTCCCTTGACAGCACAAAATCTAGCTTTTCCTTATTGGATTAAGGTATTGTCAGGGACCACCATCTGAAATTTGAATCCAGCTTATCATCATTCTTGAATCCCCGCAATTAAAAAAATTCAACCATTTTCCAGCAATGACATGCTCCAAGCATAGAACAGCCTCCTCGAGAAACTGGAGGATACTGAGTATTTAAAGGTGAATTATATTCGTTATACTTATGGTTGATTCTACAGAATATCAATTCCTGATTTCATCGTAGCTAAGAATCTTCTATTTTACACACACACACACAGAATCTTCAGGTAATGCTTATATAATGTGGACTATGTGAATGTGAAGCAAACATTTGGGTCCTAGTAATATCTCAAAACATTGTTTCGCTTTAAGATTGAATTAATTGTTCTCGCATACCAACCATTATTTTATGTTTCTTATATGATTTCCTTATCTAGTTTGTGTTTGGATGACAGGCTGGGGCATAGTTAAGTCTGGTTATAATTTTAAAATGCAATGAATAATTTGGGTCTTATAGATATAATATTAGGGCAAGAGAACACTACCCTGCCGGCACAGGTACATGCCAGTGCGCAGGCCAATGAGAGGGCGCATGGGGGCATCCTCAGCATGGCTGCGTGGGGGCAGCAGCCTTTCTGCACCTGGCATGTTTAGGCATAGACACGCAAGCAGGTAGCGTCCTTTCTTCCATATTATTAATACATATTTTTATATGCTATTATTGAAAATAAAAAATTTTCAAAGTACAAATATACAACAAAAAATTGAGGTATACTGTATGTCTTCTTTTGTATCTCTGGAAAATACGGAATTCATGTGTATTTTTCAAAATTTGGGCAGACATGAAAAACATTTGAATTTACCTTGGTGATATGGATTGTGTTTTCTTTAATGCAACAATTAGGGACAAATGAATCTATGTCATAGTTGGATATTTTTAGTCGCTTGATATTCTTCTTATTTTTAACTGCAAATTTCTTTTCCCTCTTTTTTGTGTCTGCATCAAGTGAGAGCTGAATGTTTTTTAAGTGTGATATGACAGACCTCAATCAACGTATTAACTTTGGCCTTATAAATTGCAGGCATCAAGAGCTAGCCCTATATAAGAAAAAGTCACATGAAGCTGAAATATCCAGGACTCTGAAATTCATGGAGACAAGGGTAGAAGTTCAGGACCACCATTGCTACAAAGGGTTGACTTTCAACCATGAGACTGAGAGGCCATTGAAGCTGTTAGCATCATCTTGATGGAGTATTCAAATCTCAGCCATAAGGTGGTTATTGCCATTATTTGGCATTCTACACTTGTAAATAGCGGTGATGTGTTGCTTCTTTCAAACTTAACATCTTTTTTCATGTTTTGTAAAAAGCTGCATGTTCAAATGCTGGCAAGGTTGTGCCCATGCTTTGTGTGACCTTTCTGCTTTACTTTTTGGTTTTTTCTTATTTTGTTATGGAGAAATTTTTCCGTCACCGGGCTGGAAGGTTCACCACACCATCTTAGAGTTCACAAACCCATATAGGATTTTAGCATTTTGCCTGAAATACCCCCTGCACCCGTCTGAAGCGCCACGGTAAACGAATGGATTCCCATTCACCATGACCTTTGGAAAACTAGGTCCGTTTGTTTATTATCCATATTTGATCCTTTGTTGCTTTTCTAGAACTGGTGGAACGAGTGGTGGGACAAGTTTGTACTTAGTTTTCTTTCATTCTCATTTGTGCCTGGTGGGGAGGCCAAAAAATTACCACAAAGATCAAAATGTTTGTAAAATGACTTCCAACTCTTGTTCTTCTGGATGAAGATGATGAAGATCACCGCTTTTTGGACCTGATATTGTGGTTCCTGTAATGTGCATTGTGTTTTTGGAACATCGGTAGCCAGTTTCCTGTCAATCTTTTTGAATGCCAAAGTGGCGACAGAGCAGCATGTTACTTTGATCGTACTTTGTCTTTTTATGAAAATGAAACATTTTATTGAAGAGCTACAGCAGAAGGTTTTCTACTGGACTCTGCGCCAACCAACTGTGCTAAGAAGCTGACCACTAGGAACCAAAGAATTTAACTTCTCAGCTTCTCCTCGGCACCTAATTCCTACATCTGTTTACACGGAGAATATAGAAGGAATTTTGTTTCAGCTGTCAATTGCTTAGTGCAGTTGGTTAGCATAGGGTACAATAGAGCACTTGCGTTGTTCCACATCTGTCCCCAGTCACTTGAATCCCCCTACTAAAAAACAGAAATTTTGTTCCTTGGTAGAGAAAGATCCTTCGAATTATTATTATTATTATTATTATTTTTTTTTTAAAGAATGTTCAGTTCATGAGTCGGGAGAAATACTTAATAACCAGTTTAGGTGCTTGTCATCGAGCACAGTACTTTCCATCTCTCCTATGGAGGGATTGAATATCTGAAGGAGCGTCTGTTTACACCATTTTATCTTTCTGCTGTTGGAGGGATCATTTGGAGTGCTTAAGGAGTCTGGAGACTAGATCCACAGGAAATTTCCTTAGCAGCTGTTCGGTACCAATATTTGAGTTTCTCCACGTTCCTGGGCGAGTTGTCTGGTACGACCTAACAATCAGCATGAGGAAAGCCAACCCATTATTACAGGTGAGTTCCTCTGATTCAGTCTGATCAGACTTAAACTTGGTAGCTGAATAGTGGATGATGAGTGGCAGTCGGTGAGCTTGTGGTGCGGTAAGCCCACATTCACCAAGAAGTCTCGAGTTCGAGTCTCCTGGGTGTTATCTTCCCCTTCCCCCTTCTATGAACCCATTATAAAAAAAACAAATGAGAATAATTACTATTACCAAAGCACCACTCGCTATTGACCTACAAAGAATGAAGTTAACAAAATCGGGTGACGTTGTCTTTATGTATTCAGGTTGTGCAGGGCCTTCTATTTCTATTTTTCAATAAATTCCAACATGCAGTTGTGGGGTTAGTATGGGCTCCCGGGACTAGTCCGAAGGCCTAAATACCCATCGTTAACAAAAAAAATATAAAAAAAATAGTACTACATTGCCAGGATTCAGCCGGAGGCTGGTGCACCAAAGCTTCTAGTCATAAAGTTATTACCACTCAAGCAAATTATGTAGATCTCTAAAACCCACAGGCAAGCAAAACGCCAAGTGAAGTGGTTTCAGTGTAGCAGCTAAACGATGCAAGCGTGAATTCTCATATAATTTTCCAGACTCCTCATAGAGATGAAAGAGGTCGTGAATAATTTGATTTTTCATGAACCCAACTTTGTGTAACCTTTCATTTAAGAGCAAATTTCCACTCCTCTCTCTTGGAGTTTTCATTTATTACACTCTCCTTCCTATGAAGTTTTAAATTGCATTACTCTCCCTTTGCTCTTGTAGATTCTATCAATCATATCCACGTCGTGAGTTGCTTACCGTTAAGGGGTGACGCAAGATTTACTATTTCATTTTAAACCCTAAAATACCTTTAGTTGAACTGAGATTACATGTTTTGCCTAAAAAAAGTCAAGTTTCATCTTTTTCATTTTAAGGTTTTGAAGCTCATTACGCCTTCCTCGGAGTCCATCACAAATTGGGACGCCTCTCTTTGATGATGAAGCTATGGAGTTGAGGCAGCCATGTTTTCGTTTTCAGGGTTCTGTGTATACTGCACAAAATATTGTACGCATTTTATTGACTTCCATTTTGATAATTAGTAGTTTGGCACTTGCGCTCCCATACTGTTGGTCTCTTTTGAATTGTTTTGAAGACATTCTAGCTAATCGAAGACCATTGCCTCTGCAACAACCGGGAAGGGGAATGCTTTGCCCAATTCTGTCTCAAGGAACATTCGTGCCTCCACTCCATTGGCCACAAGGTCTGAAAACTTGGAATCGGGTATGAAGATTGTTTTCCTGCTCCCAGAATTGACAGGGAATCGTTTGGAATTAGATTAAATCAGTCAATAAGCAAAAGAATCAGGGTTAATAGGAATCACAATCGGTCAATTTCTAGTCAGATCAGCAGATTTTGTAGCTTCCAATTTGATTTTTAAAACCCTAATTGTGCTACATTCTTGCATCCCCCCCCCCCCCCCAAAACCCCTACCATCGTTTCATGTTGGGGACAATGGATGCTTCTTACACACAGCCAGCACCATGGTTTCAAAAATCGGAATAGGATTGGTCAAATTCGAACGTGACTGATCCAGTGATTCTGCAGTTTGAAACCTTGGGACATATCATTCTCACCCGACATTGGAAACACATGTGATGAAAATGGAAGATCCAATTGTTTATCATGGGATCTTCCCCAAGGAGTCCCCTAAAGTCAAGCTATTTAGTTTGATGGACACTCATTGAGCCACAGCCATTCTTACCCAACCTCCTGAACGCATTTTAATTTTTCTTGTCTTTGAACCATGGGTTTGGTGGGAGCAATTTATAACGATTGGGAATTAAGTCCTAGTGTGCACCTCGAGCCCTTAGGAGTCAGAGTAACCTACATTATTTTTTTTTTTTTTTTTTTTTTTTTACCATGTGAGGGAGGGAAGAACAGGGAGTGTTGGAGTTTTTTCTCATAATTTTTTTTTTCGAAGGATGAAGGAGATAGGGGTAAAAATGTCTTTTGACGTGTAACTCTAATAGTGTTAGCATCACATGGGACAAAAGTAATTTAAAACTTCACATGGGAAGATAGTGTAATAAATGACAACTCCAGAGGAAGGGGTGAAATTTTCTCTTCATTCAATATTCAACAAAAGAAAATTTATAAATGTAAATATCAAGTCCATCTTATGGGAATTCAAGTATGGTTGAAGTTAGGGAAAGCAACGGCACCCAAAAATACGTAGAACGGTATAATCAGGTGCCTTGTGATGGACAAGTTGAAATGAGGATTTGTGATCCGATGCCCGTGAGGGCATTTGGTTGATGAGGTACACAGTAGTGTCAAAAGCCATAGCTAGTATTACCTTGGAACAGATCCATGAGCTAACAGGATGACAATGTGGAGCTGGCGTCGTTTGACGGCACCATGTTGTTCATGGGTACAAGGATATGCCAAACGATGAGAGACCAGCTGAGCTAAGAAACTAGGTAGGGAGCGACATTCACCACCCCTAGTATATTTGTATTGATTTTCATTCACGAGGAAAATGGATTTCAACTAAAGATTGAAATTGCTTGAAAATGCCAAAACTTCAAATTTATATATAAATCATATGACAAAACCAAATGTATTTTGAATATTTATCAAGAATGATTACAAAATATTTATGACCTTTAGGGGAAAGGGTAGGGGAAGGACCTCAAACTTCAGTGTAAACTAAATCAAGAGGAAACAAACTAATTAAAGAAGAAAGACCTAGGGACAACTTACTAGCCTTGCCAAGTTGACAGGCAATATAGACTGGATGACTCATCTGTGTGCATTGACACGGTAAATTATTGGTACACAATATATGTAATACCCTACTTCTCAAACCCGGTCTGATTACACGGTTGACCTGGTTTAACCATGTAGGACCCGAATCGGAGAGAGTTAAGGCGGATTCCTTATGGACCATGATGGCAAGGGTGACCTTGAACACCGGCTGGCTAGACAAGTCCGAGCCAGTGTCAGAGGAGACGGGTGTACCCAAGCCGTGTACATGCACATATCATAAGGTCATGTACGGATAAAGCAGGTATGTAGCCGTATCTTAAGGCGCATACATATATTACATCTTATGCCAAGAGTGAGATTCACGTCGAGAACCGAATTTTGTCAAAATCCTACTTGTTAGCCAAGTTTTGGCCCTCAGGTGGGCGGTCACAGGTGGGCGCATCCGCCCACCTGAGTGACCCACCCATGAGGTTACAAGAGATCTTAAAAGGTATAAATAGCCATCATTATATTTTTTTTTTCCTTTTTTCTCATTTATAACACTCGGATGTTTGGTGAAAAGAGTAAAGAGGAGAGAGAAAAGAAGGGAAAAAAGAGGAAGAGGAAGAAGAGATGGATTTCAGCGGCGTCGATGGTTGATCTTCCCATTCCGACGCCGAAAGAGTGATCTTCAACACGAGATCTACGTTTAGAGGTGAGCAAAGGCTAGATTCCTTAAACTTTCACCATACCCAAGTAAAACCCTTGATTTGGGTAGAGTTTCTTGAGGTCTTGTAAATTCCCCTTGAGATGATGAATCTAAGGTTTGATAGATGGTTTATGTGTTGATTTTGAAGGATTTGAAGAAGGGTTTCCACAGTTGCAAGAGCATTGGTGATTTGAAGTGATTTTGGGATTTTGAAGGAATTCTTGAGCAAAGAAGGTAAGATGGCTTTCCATTCCTTAAATCTAACCTAGATCTAGGTTAGAACCATCTTATGAGACCTTGAATGTGTGAAGAATGGGTTTGGAAAAGCCCCATTTGATTCCCCAAAGGTTGGGAGAAGTTTGGGGAAAAATGGCACTTCCCGCCAAGACCGGTGGGCTAAACCGGTGGGCCAAATGGCCCGCCTGAGGGCACCCGCCTGAGAGGGCAGACCCGCGGGCCCAACCGGTGGGCCGACCTACCCGTCGATCATGATCGGTGGGTCTGACTGGTGGGTCATGACAGGTGGGCTGTCCGACCCACCAGAGAGGCTCCCAAAGTGATTTTTACATCCGAACGGACCCAAAACGGACTTGCGACCTTCTTTTAGGATTCTAAATATGATTTTGTCATTGGGTTGTGTTAATTTTGATCCCAAAATGGTGAAATGCTAACCCCATTCACTTATGTTAAGTTCACCAACACGTACGCTTCTCGCACCGGATCTCACCCGTACCAGGCGTGAGTCTTTGTACACTACAGGTAAGTGGGGAGAGGACGTTTGGCCTTATTTTAAGGCTTGTTGTGCATCATCCCATTATATCTAGATTAGCCATGTCATCATGCAAATTATATATAGCTTAGCCATCCTCACATTATCTTATGCCATGTGTGTTGTGATTATTTTCTCAATGTTAAATGATGATGTGCTTATGAGATGAATGTTGACACCATTGTGCATAATGCATTAATAGACTAGATGCCGTAGTCGGCTTGGAAACGAGAACATTGGTGGCCCGTAGAATGGGACACGGAGGCACTATGCAATCGTACTTTGTCATATAGGAGCATGCGGTGTAGGATTATCACCTTCCCGTGCTACGACCCTTCCCAACAGGGGTTGAGGTGTTGGGTTACCATTTGGGGGAAAGCAGTTGTAATACCCCGCTTCTTAAACCCGGTCTGATTTCGCGGTTGAACCGGTTTAACCATGCAGGAACCGAGCCAGAGGAAATTAGAGCGGGTTCCTTATGGGCTATGATGGCACGGGTGACCTTAAACACCGGCTGGCCCGACAAGTCCGAGCCAGTGCCAGAAGAGGAGGGTACAACCGGCGGGCCCCTACCCGCCGGTCCTAGCAGGGGCCCCTGGCCCANCTGCTTTTAAATTGCTGGAGTCAGCACCTTTATTTTCTGTCATTTACTTTTATGTTGAGAGCCGGTGGTCAGCATGTTTTACTTTTCTGAGTACTCACGGTGGGCCTTCTCCGACAGCCCTATGGGCGTATCGCGGGATGGAGTTCGCGGCTCGTACCCGGAGTATACGCGCACTGTGGTTGTAGTAGCACTAAACCAAGGACTTAGTAATGTTGTTTAGGTGGAAGTGATTAAAAATGAATTGCATAGCATATAGTGCATATGGTTGTGATTTGTTGTGTGGACTGTTGTGTGGTCCTTCTTTTCACTTACTGAACTAGTGAGCTCATCCCACGTGTGCACCTCTTTTAGATGATTTTACAAGGCATCAACCTAAAGAGCAAGGGTCGGGCCTCACAGTTGAATTTCCTGAAGAGGATTGGTGGGTCCCCGAGGAATTAGAGCACGGCACGGATTGCCCGTACGATGGCTGTGCTACGGGACCGCAGTTTTGATACCGAGCTAAGCTTGACTCTTGATTTTTTATGATCCCTTTAATACTGAGTTGAGCTATACTCTTTGATTTTGATGATCCCTTTGATACCGAGCTGAGCTGTACTCCTTGATTTTTGATGATCCTTTTGATACCGAGCTGAGTTGTACTCTTTGATTTTTTGATGATCCCTTTTGCGTACTTGATATGTAAATTGTATTCTTTTTGTGTAAATATCATGCCTGCGGGCCCACATGTACTTAACTATGTATTACAATTTGGGTATCAAGTATAATGGGAATATTTATAGGTAAATTAAGTCTTCCGCTGAACTAATGAACACTTTCTTAGTTATGTGTATGCTATGGTTGGATACTGTATCAGATGATCCTAGAAGGTTTGGGTTAACCGGTGTTAACCCGGTCACTGGCCCGGTTCTGTGTGAACGGGGTGTGATAGGAAGTCTTACATGTACATACCTGTAAATACCCCAATACTCTTGATACCCAAATTGTATTATGTAATACATTTATATTTGGGCTCGTAGGCATGATATATACACAAGAAATACAATTTAGACATCAAGAGCATAACAGAGGTAATATTTCCAAAATAATCAAAAAGAATCTTGTGTAAGTATCTGTGTTGCTGTCCCGTAACACAACTCTCGCAAGGGTACTCGGCCCTGAGCCTGAGATCTTCATGGACCCACCAGTCCTCGACTGAAAACTCCACGGTGGATCCCGGCTCTAGCTCTTCAGCTGGATAACTGCAAGATCATCTAAAAATGATGTGCATGTGAGATGATCTCACTAGCCCAGTAAGTGAAATGAAAGATCAATAAGCATACGCAATACAAATGAACCTATATGTATGCAGTTTATTTTGTTATCTTAGTCCACCTAGAAAATAATTCTAAGTCATAGTTCATGTGCCACTCACAACTACAGTAAGCGTATGCTCTGGGTACGAGCCGTAAACCCCATCCCGCGATACGCCCATAAGGTTGCCAAATAAGGCCAGCTGTGGGTACCAAAAAAGTAAATTGCTGTTCCTTAGCGACATTAAAGTAAATTGTTATTTCTCAGCGATATTAAAGTAAATTGCTATTTCTCAATGAAATTAAAGTAAAATGGACCTTGCCCTGCATTAAATTAAAAGCAATACGATTGGCCCTCTTGTTATATCACCAAAAATATCGATAGTTCTAATAATCAGTTGAGCATACTTCTAACCGTCACCGGAACCAGGTGGGCTTCATGGCAGCCTTTTTAGCCTTCTGCATCTATAAGGTTTTAGAGGGGGGTGACGAAAACTTGTGCTTACCCTACGTCATCCTCAAGACTATAGAGCACCACACTTCTCACCTCGAGGATGGAGGATTTCCATATGGCAGGATCCTCACTAGGATCTTTGAGTTCTTCGGAGTGGACCTGAGTGGTGAGCAGGGGAAGACTCTAGCGGACAAGTTCGACAGGGGAAATCTCTTAAGGATGGGTCTCCACACCCTTATGGATATACCTCAGAGAGCAGGAGCTCAGAGAGGTAGGGATAGGAGGGCTGCCCCTATGGAGGATGTTCCCATGGAGGAGGAGTCTAGTGAGGAGGATGAGAATTATGTTCCTCATGATGAGGAGGATGATTTGGTGGATGAGGACATCCTAGAGGAGGTGCCTCAGGAGTCGAGAGGTACTGATCCTGGCTTCACCAGAGCTGCAGGCCCACAGCATAGAGCCCCACCACCTGAGAGTGGCGCATATGATTTTGAGGGCATGATGTCCACTATGAGGGCTTTGAAGGATGGCCAAGATCAGCTGTTAAGAAGACTGGATGAGAGTGCTTCTAGGGAGGAACGCATCCTGGTGAGGCAGGCCACCTTGGAGAACTCCTTCCTCAGACTGGGCTAAGACTTGGATACAACGGCCAATGCCATCTTAGCGGATTTTAGCTAACTTCGGAGGGAGGTACAACTGGTGAACTCAAGGTTTGACTACTATGACCATCGACTCAACGTCAACTCTAGACCTTAGGTGAACATAGTAGTATTGGACGATGACGATGACGATGATCATTGAGGACTTAGCTCGTCCACACCAACTTCTCACCTATTTCCTATTGTTGATCCTATTGTAATTTTTTTCTTTCTTTTCTCGTTCTTTGTACTTTCTCTGTAACTAGACTTATTTTTGGGATGATGTGTTTTGATAGTGGTTTGTGATGAATTTGTTTGTTTGATAACTTGTGCAGTTTAGTTGTGGTGTCTTTGTTAACTTTGATCATTGTTATATATATAGATATGTTGTTTATCAGTTGTTTGTGTGAAAATTTTTGAAAATCTCATTTTGTGCCGTTATGCTGCCGAAATTTCGTCAAACTTGCACTCGATGGGTTATGACACCAATTAAATTAATCTTTTATTTTCTCTCATGCATGCCATGAATGCAATATCTAAATGCAGCCATTTTTATTCCTTTCTTTCTTTGGCTTTTAACTCTTTAAAGTTTTTTCATTAACCCAACCCCATTTCCTATTATAGATTCTACGGGGTCTAAACAGTATGCTGTGAGTGAAGCAGAGCATCACGCTCTGATACCACCATTGTCACACCCCATTCACACAGAACCAGGCCAGTGACCGAGTTAACACCGGTTAACCAAAACCTGTCAGGATCATCTGATACAGTATTCCACCATAGCATACACACAACTAAGAAAGTGCTCATCAGTTCAGCGGAAGACTTGGTTTACCTGTGAATATTCTCATAATACTTGATACCCAAATAGTAATACAATAGTTAAGTACATGTGGGCCCGAAGGCATGATATTTACACAAAAAGAATACAATTTACATATCAAGCACTCAAAAGGAATCATCAAAAAATCAGACAGTACTGATCAGCTCGGTATCAAAAGTAGAACTCAGCTCGGCATCAAAGGTTAGAGCTCAGCTCGGTAGCAAAGGGTAGAGCTCTGCTCGGTAGTAAAGGGTAGAGCTCAGCTCAGTATCAGAACTGCGATCCCGTAGCACAGCTCTTGCACGAGCAATTCGTGCCGTGCTCTAACTCTTCAGGGGCCCACCAATCCTCTTCAGGGAACTCAACTGTGGGACCCAACCTGTGCTCTTCAGATGGATGACCTACAAAATCATCTAAAAGCGGTGCACACGTGGGATGAGCTCACTAGCTCGGTAAGTGGAAAGATGGACCACACAACAGTCCACACAATAAATCACAACCATATGCACTATATGTTATGCATTGCATTTTTAATCACATCCACCTAAGCAACATTACTAAGTCTTTGGTTTGGTACTACTACAACCACAGTGCGCGTATACTCCGGATACGAACCGCAAACTCCATCCCGCGATACGCCCATAGGGCTGTCGGAGAAGGCCCACCGTGAGTACTCAAAAAAATAAAATATGCCGACCACTGGCTCTCAACATAAAATAAATGATAGAAATTAAAGGTGCTGACTCCAGCAATTTAAAAGCAGTACGATTGGCCTTCTTGAATATACCACCAGGGTTGTCGATTGTCCTAATGACCAACCGGGCGTAATGTCTAACCGCCACAGTGACCTGACAACCGCGACCACCACTTCCCCCCCAAAATGGTAACCCAACACCTTAACCCCTGTTGGAAAGGTTCGTAGCATGGGAAGATGATAATCTTAAACCGCGTGCTCCTATATGACAATAGTACGATTGTATAGTACCACCGCGTCCCATACCACGGGCCACCAATGCACTCGTTTTCAATCCGACTACGACATCTAGTCTATTAATGCATCATGCACAATGATGTCAACATTCATCACATAAGCATATCATCACTTGGCATTTAGAAAAATAAACACAACACCCATGGCATAACAATTTGAGGATGACTAATCTACATAGCATTTTCATGATGACATGGCTAGTCTAGATACAATTAAATGAATGCCAAACAATGCCTTGAATCAAGGCCAAACGTCCTCTCCCCACTTACCTGTAGTGTACAAGGATTCACGCTCGGTACGGGTGAGATCCGGTGCGAGAAGCGTAAGATTTGGTGAACCTATCATGAGTGAGCGGGGTTAGTATTTTACCACTTTGGGATCAAAATTAGCAAGATCCAATGAACAAAACATGTTTAGAATCCTAAAACAAGGTCACACGTCCGTTTGGGGTCCAATTGGACGTAAAAATCACGTTGGGAGCCTCTCAGGTGGGTCGGACAGCCCACCTGTCATGACCCACCAGTCAGACCCACTGGTCCTGACCAGCGGGTAGGTCGACCCACCGGTCTGGCCGGCCAGTTGGGCTCGAGGGTCCTACTAAGAAGGGCATACAGGGTGGCCCACCGGTTGGGCCCGTCGATTGGGCCCGAGGGTCCTGCCCTCTTAGGCAGGTGCCCTTAGGCGGGCCAATGGCCCACCGGTTTGACCCACCGGTCTTGGCGAAAAAATGCTATTTCTTCCCAAACTTCCCCCAACCTTTGGGGATTCAAATGGGGCTTTTCCAAACCCATTCTTCACACATTCAAGGTCTCCTAAGATGGTTCTAACCTAGATCTAGGTTAGATTTAAGGAATGGAAAGCCATCTTACCTTCTTTGCTCAAGAACTCCTTCAAAACCCCAAAATCACTTCCAATCACCAATGCCCTTGCAACCGTGGAAACCCTTCTTCAAATCCTTCAAAATCAACACATAAACATCTATTAAACCTTAGATTCATCATCTCAAGGGGATTTACAAGACCTCAAGAAACCCTACCCAAATCAAGGGTTTTTCCTTGGGTGTGGTGAAAGCTTAAGGAACCCAGCCTTTGCTCACCTCTAAACGTAGATCTAGCGTTGGAGATCACTCTTCCGGCGTCGGAATGGGAATATCAAGCCTCGGCGCCGCTAAAATCCATCTCTTCTTCCTCTTCCTTCTCTTCTCCTCTTCTTTCCCTTCTTTTCTCTCTCCTCTTTACTCCTCTCACCAACGTCCGAGTGTCATAAATGAGAAAAGAAAAAGGAACATAAATGTTATATATACTTCTTAAAATAACTAAGTATTCACATGGGTGGGTCACTCAGGTGGGTGGATGCACCCACATGTCCGCCCACTTGAGGGCCAAAACTTGGCCAACGAGTGGGATTTTTACAGAATTCGACCCTCGGCACGAATCTCACTCTTGGCATAAGATGTGATATACGTATGCGCCTTAAGATACGGCTACATACCTGCTTTATCCGTATATGGCCTTATGATAGGTGCATGTACACGGCTTGGGTACCCCCGTCTCTTCTGGCACTGGCTCGGACTTGTCGGGCCAGTCGGTGTTTAAGGTCACCCTTGCCATCATGGTCCATAACGAACCCGCCTTAACTCTCTCCGGTTCGGGTCCTACATGGTTAAATCGGGTCAACCGTGTAATCAGACCGGGTTTAAGAAGTAGGGTATTACAGTATGTGTATGATCAGACATAAATATGGATCCTATGTAATGTTTTGTAAAACATTTATCAAGTTATTTTTTAATTTATGTGTTGAAAAATATTTTACAATATTTTTTTTGTCTAATCATGATTAAAGAGCTTAGAATAAGCATGTTCAGTGAACTAGGGTTTGGCAGCAATAAAAAGTACATGTTCTATAATTCACTATGTGATATTATTAATTTAGTAAAGAAGCTGATGAATTCCTACTTGTAATTGCTTTAAATTATCTAATGCGCAATTGTTTAAAATATCTTCAACTGGAATATATATATATATATATATATATCCTCTTTTATTATTATGCCTCTTTCTTTGCTTTGTAGAAATCTAGGAATAGCAAACTTCCCAAGAGATGAACAAATGGCAGGTAGGGATTGGGAATTTTAATTGCACACAATCTAATGTACTGCAAAGTGGGATTTATTAAAAATAGAAGGGGAAGGAGGCTGTCCACAATTTTGGTAGTTTCCTCCCTCCCTCCATTGATTTCTCTCTCCTCTTGTTTTTTTTTGGTAACACTCTCTCCTCCTTCATTGTGTGCTTGAGAGTGAGGGTTTGTAAAACTCTAAAAGTGAGAGATAGTGTGTATTTTTCTCTTGGAGTTATCTATCCTTTCGGGTGTTTTTTTTTTTTTGGTAAAATCTTTCGGGTTGGATATAGAAATGTTACTATCAAGAAGAGGAACTATGACTGCAATTATAAAGTAATTGTTTCCCTTCTTAGCTAATTAAATTATGTTTTTATTTGATGATTTTGGATGCCACAGTTACTTAATTTGAGTTTTTCGTTGCGTAATCGGGTTCTCACCAACACTTCATTCTTTCAATATGACATTCCATTGTTTGGGATTTTTAACCGTTCAAGAATTCAGTTATATTATCTATTTTGCACTTTAAGATTTGTCTTTTTACTGATGGCAATGCAGAAGGTGGAGCTTTCAAATCTTCTTGTATATGTTATTGTATCACTAAATGTTTTTTTGTACTGTCATTTTATTTTAATATATTCTTTGATTACCTAAAAAAATAACCTAAATTTAATGATTCTCTTAATAGTAGGGAGGCAAAGTAGAAAACAACTAGAAGGCTCAAACTCGAGACCTCACCACAGCTCACCAACTGCCTAAATTTAATGATTTTGATTTTACGGATCCTATTGAACGATACTTCTTTGACAATGGATGAAGGATAACTTGATCCTTTATTTTATGTTTATTGATCACCATTTCAAGTATAAAATATGGAGGTTGGTAAGAAATTCCATTGTTAACTGTATTAGTGATCGGTTTTTCTGATTTTGATGTTAACACTAAAAATCCTTCTAACAGGAAATGTTGGCAGTTTATATTTTGTATTACTGCAAAAACATCAACTAGGTTGGTTTTTCCATGATTATCAGTGGGTAAGCAAGATATGACTGACCAAACCTATCAGAAACCCATTGTCTTTTCTTTTCGTTTTTCTCATTTTTTTTGCCTTTTTTTATTAGACTGAAATTGAATAATGTACCAAACATGTCTCATAGTTTTACAAATGTATGGGAAAGAACAAGTATTACAAATGCATGTTTTTTGTTTCTTGATAGCCCTTACCCCAAGACGAAGAAAAAAAAAAGTCTTAATAGCCATGGTTTTAGGTATCAGCTTGATATCGGTATCATCCAATGTGGATATCTGATACTCATTCTTGAAATGATACAGATAAGGGTAAAAATGTTAGAGAAAATATCTGATTTCGAAATTTTGAGGGCATAACTGTTCTCATCAGTATCAGACAGGTGATATTGATTAGAGGAAATATCACTCCCGTCCCTTGAACTATGTCTACATATCAACTTGATCTTATATTTTTTGAAAAATACCACTCACATCTCCTTGAACAAAAAGATTCTAACGTTTCCAACCGTTTGAAATGACTATTAAGTTAACCAATTTTTTCTCATAACACCTAAACTACCCTCCTGAAATATTCATTATACCCTTGATGAAATAAACCCATATTCCCCATATCAGACTCGATCATGTTGGGGATTCTTTATCATATTAAAGATATGAATAACCCTATAGTGTTTAGAATACAAGAATCATCAACCAATCATAAAAGATTAATCATAGGTGTAGTCCCTAAATCAAGAATAATAAAGTATCACATCTTAAAATACATAACCATATAGATTTTCCATATCTATAATAATTAATGGACAACCATGACATGAATCATAAATGTGAATAAAGAAGTACTTGTGTCCCATGAACATAGATCATGAACCTCTGTCCCATGTGGTTAAACATTACTCCCATGAAGATGACAATGACGAACTACGCAAGTGGAGTCCTTCTACTGAGATCTTCTGCAGCCTCTTACTCTAGGGTTTCCTTTCTTTCTGTGCACTTGCTCTTGTGAGAAAACCGTGCTCCCAAAACCAATAAGGCATTAAGTAAAAGTAATGGTTGCAGGGACCGTCAGTATTCTATTTATAATAGAATCCCTAAAATCCTATTCTACTCTCACAATGGAAAGAGCTAGGAGTTTCCTAATCAGAGTGGGTTTATAATTGCTTGGGCCCAATGGATCAATCGGTATCAGTTAAGCCCACATAAAAATCCTAACAATCTCCCACTTGGGCTACACTGATACTGATGTCTTTCCATTGACTCCTGGCCAAATAATCCCAAGACTGAACATCACTCAAACAAACTTTGATCCAATCAATAATCTCTACTGTTGAACAATAGTAGAAAATACACCTCAATATACGACATATAACTATCTAATGTTACAGACAATAGAAAATTATCAATCCAAATCACCTGGAAACATATATATATATATATAAGGAGTTGATATCATATCTGTGATCACATGAAATATACATTTCCTTATAGGTCCTTTCTTGATCTAAATATCAGCCTACCTTGAAAACCTCACAGGTAGAAAACTTTAATATTAATCAACACTTGGCAAACTGCCCTTTTCTTGAATTAATATCTTACTTTGGCATACCACCTATGGCTAACTGCCACTTCCATGGATTTAGGTTAAATACCACCATAAATCACAAACTTTGGCAAATCGCCTGTGGTAAACCACCACTTCTTTGGACATAGGCTAAATACCACCATACATCACAAATTCTGACAAAATATCGTCAATTACCTTGGCTAAGCACTGCCAATAAATCTTAATAAGTACAGTCTTTAATCTTTGGCTTTTACCACCATGATATCTTTGGTTAAATGAGATCATAAAACTCCCACTAACCGAGCATGTCAAAAACCCCAATAACACCAATGTCAGAAAATATGGCTCTTGAGTACTTTGTCGATAAACTTGGATGACATCACCTTTGGACAAATGTCACCTTTACCTTGGGAAACACACAATTGAACTGAATGTACCACTTTGGTGGGTTTCACTCATTCCTATCATGTTTTCCACATTAGAGATGAATATATGTACAGAAATGTATGCTTTAATGTGTTTCTTACACAATTAGAGACAACACAAACAAATGAAGCATAAATGTACATAAATAATTCAGAGAACATAATTTAAGATAAAATCAATTCAAAATTACTCCAAAGTAATTATAAACTTAATAGGGCAATAAAATTGTTCCTATTTCCCTTCAGTTGTGATTTGTTCAGCAACAACACCTGTTTGGGTTCCCTGAGAGCTAAAACTAGATCAAGTAACCCTAAGAATCTTAGGTATGAATCATACACACCAAATAACCAGGCTAGAAAATTTAATATGTACACCTAGTAGATAAACTACACAATAAATGTACATCTAGCAGATAAAACACACAAGAGTCACAACCGTAACTACATTCCTATCCTTTGGGCTAAGAATGTACTGGTCCTCTTGTAAATCCAAATTTACTGTGAAAATACAATTACTTTATCACATGTGGGTTTAGAAACCTCTAAGTTATAGTCATTTCCATATATGTATTTTCTTTAACTTGTGTGACATCACCTTTGGGCAAATGTCACCAACTTTGCTGCGCTTGGAAAAACTATGAAATAATAGGATGTGCCACTTTGGTGGATTCCATCAAATCCTTTCATAACTTCCTAGAAATATACTGTGCAGCATAAAATGTGCGGAAGCTCACACCCAGTTTAATTCTAATATATTTATCCATCATAGGGTGTTTCAAACAAAACATTCAAGTACAAAATGATATGAATATGAATTTACTATATATTTCAACCATAAATCATTATTCAATATCATGATAATAATAAATCAATGCAAAACTCCAAATAATTATTTTGCATGAAAAACAATATAGAACACTGAATTTATTCTCCCACTAGCAACCTAGTATACTGACCTTCTACTAGTAACATCCTCCCACTAGCAACCTAGTATACCGAATTTATTCTCCCACTGGTCGAGCCACATAAAATAGCTTAAGATCCATATTTTTATTCTCCCACTTGGTTCGACCAATCATAAATTAATCCATTTATTGGAGAACACAATTCGTTAAATGTGACATACATATAAACTTGTTCACATATGCCCAAAAACAAAAGAAACTAAACATTTATCAATTAATGTTCATAAATAGGTTTTCAGAGAACAATGGCAGTGTTTAAGAACTTGGTATTGGATTGATTAAAATCGACACTAATCTAACCCAACCAATCCGAATTGATCCAATCGGAACACAAAAATAACACATTAAATAAACCTATAACTTATGGTCATAGTGATGAAACCCTCATCCACCCTATTACCATTGATCAACTGTCCAATACCTTTTAGGGCAAAAAAATTTGCTTTAAAAGCATAATACCAAACTATTGATTTGGTTCTCCTAGTATAGAAAACTAGGTCTTTGAGACATATGTAGACCTCTATATTCTCAAGCCACTTTTAAAGACATTAGCTTAATGGTTCAACTCAAGGAAGAATAATCCATTCGATATTTAATTAATGCATGTAACATCAATAAAAACCAACATTACATCACTAACCATTAAGCATAATCAAAGTGTCAACTGAACTACAATCTCAACCCTTAGATCTGGAATGCACTAGTCCACTCAAAAACTACAATGACCGTAGGAGCTCTTCAACTTCGAAGCTATCACTTTTGGATGCATAACAACTTCTAGGTTAAGGTCTGCCTAGAGTACACTTGCATTTATGCATGTCTTTGATAATGTCGCCTTTGGGCAAACATTACAATGTTGCCTTTGGGCAAACATCACCTAATTCCTGCTAACAATTTTCTATGTCTTTGAATATAAGACAAAATCTTTGAGTTGTAAACATATTACAGTAATCTTAGATTTTACCACTTTGGTGGGTTCTATCAATTCCACTGCAATAACTTACAACTACACCTAGCAGCTTAAATTTGTGGGTTATTTAAACATGAACTAAATATCAATTTACATGTAAAAGAACAAACATGTAATTGTTAACAAAATAAACATTACAATGCTCAATTATCAATTACTTCAAAAGTGTCACCCGGAATTTCATACTAATCCACTCAAGTTTCTGCAATTACTGCGAGACTTCTTCTAACTTTCGAAAAGTACCGCCATCTTTGGATGGACAGCATCTTCTAGGTTGAGAAATCCCTATTCTGTTTTTCACTTGCTTTAACTTTAACCTTTCTTTGATAATGTCACATTTGGGTGAACATTAGTAACTTTGCTACCAATCATTATTCTCTGTCTTTTCAAACAAAGAAGACTTTGATTTGTATTCTATTACAATAAGGTTGAACTTTACCACTTTGGTGGATTTCACCCAATCTTATTGTAATAGTCTACAAATTCATTCCGGTAGCTAAAAGTGGGATTGTTTAAGCATGAATAAAAATATTCATAAACAAAAGCATGAACTACATTACCAAGAATAACCAAGTTCATATTCTGATATGCAAGTAATGTATGAGTTGATTTTCTTTTATTTCTTCCAATTAATAGGAAAATCATAAAGAATCATTAACCACTCATACTTGTAACTTATACAAAACAAATCATAAAAGTTGATCAAAACTAGGCTCATAATATATCAAAACGAAGAGCACGAAAAACTGGACTCAACACAAAAAACCAGGGTGAAAAATTCTTCACCGTTTGCCCGTACGAGCCATTTGAAGTTGCAGAACTAAAAATAGATCAAAATCAATCTAGTTTCCCAAACCAACCGGTTCGGCCAACCGGTATAATCCGGTTCAGGCATATTGATTCCGGGTCAAAATCTGGGTCAATTGGTCAACGATCCGGTCAACCTTTGACCGAGTCAAGCAGAGTTGGTCATGAGTTGACCCACTGCATCCCGGGTTAACTTGGTAGGGTTTCCGAGGTGACCCGGTGATGACTCGCCGCCGTTTTTTTTTTAAAAATATTTTTTTCTCTCTCCTCCGACAGCCGATTTTGACGGCATGCCAGCGCGTCCGGAGGTTTTCGGTGACTTACGGAATACCGCCGCGACCATCTTTTCATGCTCTACAACTTTCGTGAAGAAATTTTTCCCATATGGGATCTTTAAGTAATGGTAAAATTATGATTTTCATGATTTGGGACACAAACCCTATACAAAATCAATTTTCCTTGATTCTAACACTGTAAGGGTTGGCTCTGATACCAATTGTTGGGGATTCTTTACCATATTAAACATATGAATAACCCTATAGTGTTTAGAATACAAGAATCATCAACCAATCATAAAAGATTAATCATAGGTGTAGTCCCTAAACCAAGAACAATAAAGTATCCCATCTTAAAATACATAACCATATAGATTTACCATATCTATAATAATCAATAGGACAACCATGACATGAACCATAAATGGGAATAAAGAAGTACCTGTGTCCCATGAACATAGATCATGAACCTCTGTCCCATGTGGTTAAACATTACTCCCATGAAGATGACAATGACGAACTACGCAAGTGGAGTCATTCTACTGAGATCTTCTGCAGCCTCTTACTCTAGGGTTTCCTTTCTTTCTGTGCACTTGTTCTTGTGAGAAAGCCGTGCTCCCAAAACCAATAAGGCATTAAGTAAAGTAATGGCTGCAGGGACCGTCAGTATTCTATTTATAATAGAATCCCTAAAACCCTATTCCACTCTCACAATGGAAAGAGCTAGGAGTTTCCTAATCAGAGTGGGTCTATAATTGCTTGGGCCCAATGGATCAATCGGTATCAGTTAAGCCCACATAAAAATCCTAACA
>NW_024868132.1:171187-183207 GCF_013358625.1 Macadamia integrifolia
CGCCCTTAGAGTGCCCTACACATAGACAAATTTCCTGCCGAATATATTCATATGAATATCTCGCATTCCTCACTAGGTCCTCATAACGTCTTTGGTTACGTTCCCACTAGATATGGGCTGCAATGATGGTGAATCCCATTAACCATGGAGATTTCAAATAATAGTTCTTGCCTTCCTCTTCCACCTCATCATCAGACTTGTCACTGAGCTATGATCTGTCCATCAGACTCCAAAGCATCTTGTCAGTACTCTATGGACATTTGGGAAAAGTTTACAAGATGCTCAATGACTTTTCATGCATTTACAAAAGACACTTAATTTAGTCTCTTCATATATAGATTTGTCTCTTCACTCTTAATTTAGTCTCTTCATATATAGATTTGTCTCTTCACTCTTAATTTAGTCTCTTCATATATAGATTTGTCTCTTCATCTTTGGGACTCTTTTATCTCTTCAATTTGAGAGACTTTATCTCTTTCTCTTCTTGTGGAAGATTTGAGTCTTTGTATCTTCAATTTGATAGACCTTATCTCTTCCCCTTCTTGAGAGACTTTGTCTCTTCATGTCTTTTCAAAAAGTCTCTCTTCCTCTATAAATAGAGGAGACCTCAAGGCATTGTACACACTAATCACCAATTACCAAGTTCACTAAATTCAATGTATGTTGTCACTTTTTGAGATCATGTCTCACTCTCTACTTAAATTTTTGTTAAGTGTTTTACCACAATAGAAGAAGGGGTAATGTTGAGGCTGTGTTGGATCATAGCTTCTTTAATAGTGCTTAGCTTTCCCTGTTTTAGAGCTGTCATCAGGTCGTATTATAAAGGGTTGCCTCCAATCACTCCCCCATTTTGGTTGTATCTGTGGCGTCTGAGAGACCCCGGAACTGCCCTTTCCTTTATCAGAGATTTTGGGGTGAGCATGATACCATTCTCACCACTGTAGATGATTCATAGGTTATTAGAGGATCTCCCATGGTGGTCTTTGCCTAGAAATTAAAAAGACTGAAAGGTGTGCTGCATTCCTGGGCCAAGGTTAGTTTCCCTAATTTTAATTTGGAATTAGAGGAGGCCAAGAAGGGTACGGAGGACGTGCAGAGTGTGGTTGAAGCGAGTAGAATGTTTGACTCCCTCTTCGCTCTTGAGGCTGATGCTAAAACAAGATACCTCAAGGTGCTAGAAAATTATGAAAAATTATAAGCTGAGAAATCCCGCCTTAGATGGAGGCTGTAGGGTGATAGGTGCTCAAAATTTTTCCATGTGGCTGCAAAAATAAGGCATATGAAAAATACTATTCGGTCTCTTAAAAAAGATTATGGTGTGGTGATTGATGTGAAGAATCAGATTAAAGAGTTCATGACTGGTTTCTATGAGAACTTTCACAAAGATGTGTCCCTTCAGAATCATATGAAGCTATTAGATTATATTCCCAATGCTTTGAAGTTTATATAAGGTATGTTGGGATATTATTGATCAGGATGTTTGTAAGGTTGTTAAATATTTTTTTAATGTTGATTTCATGCCTTACGGGATCAACAATAATTTTTTAGTGTTGATCTCTAAAGTTGAAGGAGCAACCAGCTTGGATAAATTTCGCCCCCTGTGTATGGGAAATTTTCTATGTAAAATTATATCTAAAATTTTATCTTTGAAGAACAAGGGGCTTTCCAGAGAGGGAAAATCATCCATTCCAACATCAGCCTGGCCTCTGAGTTGGGTAACATGATGTTCTCTTCTACGAGAGGGGGAGGCTTGGGCTGAAAATAGACATCCAAAATGCTTTTGACACCATCTCTTGGAGCTTCTTATTTCATGTTACGTGAAGGTTTGGTTTCTTTAAGAGATGGATTTCCCGGATTCATCAGCTTCTTAAATTTGCCAAGATCTCGGTCCTCCTGAATAGTGGGTCGGTGGGTTATTTTGGTATTGAGAGGGGCTTGTGTCAAGGGGATCCCCTCTCCCCAATGCTCTTTATCATTGCCGAGGAAGTGCTCTGCAAAGGTCTCTGGTTGCTAAGAAGAAAATGAAAGCTCTAAATGGGCCGCGAGGTGTCACAACCCCAGCACACAGCTTGTTTGCAGATGATATTTTTGTTTTCTCCAACACCTCCATCAGATATGTGAGGAACCTCAAGATTTTCCTTTCTAGATATGATGAATTTTCTCGGCAGAGAATAAACCTTGAGAAGAGCAAGCTGTTCCTTGGCCCTCTGCTTGCCCACAAGAAGCAGACAATTATTGATGAGCTGGGAATTCCAGTGTGTAACTTCCCAACTTGACATCTAGGCATGGAAATTTTTAAAGGCAGAGTGAAGAAAGAGGCATTGCTTCCAATTCTGGACAAGGTTAAGAGCCATTTTGCAGGATGGAAAGGGAATCTCTTGTATATAGCTGGGAGAGTTGAGCTTGTGCACTCTGTCATTCTGGGCATGCCTTTGCACAGCTTTCGCAATCTATTGGTGGCCCTCTTCTTTGATTACAACTATGGAGAGAGGGATGAGGAATTTCATTTAGACCAGTGAGGTAGATAATTTCAAAAAAATTAAAATTAAATGGGAGGTGTGTTGTAGACCGAAGGAAGAAGGTGGGTTGGGGCTGAGAAGTTTTGAGAGGCTTGAATAAATCCCTACTCAGTAGTTTGGTGTGGAGAATTAAGCATGAAGACTCTCTAGCATATAAATTCCTGAGAGCCAGATTCTTAAAGGGTGTTGATTCTTTCAGAGCTAGTTATAGGTCGTCTTCGATATGGCTAGGAGTTAGAAAAATGTGGAGTTTTATCTCGTCAAATGAGGGATGGATGGTCAAAAATAGCAGGAAGATAACTTTTGGACTGATAAGTGGATTGGTGGTTTTTCAGTTCAAGAGCTAGCAGAGGTGGGGGAGAGTGCTAATTGGCCTATAGTGGGGAAGCTAGACAAGTTTATTGACAACTATCATTGTAATTTTCCATAGGTCCAGTCTTCTTCGATCAATGATATTTTTTCTTTGGCTGAGAACATTAATATTCCTCAGTTTGACTATGAGGATATCTGTTATTGAAAATGCTCTGTTGATGGTTCCTTCAATGCAAAGTCTGCGTGGGATGATATTAGGATTCGGAATTCAAAAGTCCCATGGACTTCCATTATTTGGAGCAAAAAGCTGCAGCCTAGAATGTCAACCTTTGGATGGCGCCTGGTCCATGGGAAATTGCCTTCAGATGATGTGGTGAGAAAAATACGGATTGCACTTGTCTCTAAATGTAGCCTATGCGGTGTGGAAGAAGAATCTTTGGATCATATTTTCCTCCACTTCTCCTTTGTGGAAATATGGAATTTCTTTTGTAATTGCTTTAATATTGGGTGGACTTGCCCCAAGTCTGTGACTTCGCTTTTCCAATGGTGGAAAAGAATGCTTAACAATGCCTGTTGTAAAGAAGCATGGGAGATGGGGCTGGTCATCATGGCAGATAACATTTGGAGAGAGAGGAACATGAGATAGAATGATGACAGGTCACGACATCCCAGGTACTTCTGCCAGTCAATCATTAATGAGATTAGAAATAACAAGCCTTGCAGGGTGATAGGATGAAGAGGTTCCTCCACTTTGATGGTGGGGGAAAGGTTGATGATATGACGGAGGCTGATAATATGGCAGAGGCTGGTAATGCGGTGCAGTGGATTCTTCTGATGAGGAGGGATGGACGGGGGGCACTCGATCTTTTGACTCTTCCTCCGATGATTCCCTTCTTCTGGGGTTCTTATGATTCCAGCCTTTTTACTTATGACTCTTCTGTAAGCACAGGCATTCATATGATTCTTCTGAGCTCTAGGTACAATGAGTTGAGTGGGGTCACTCTCCATAGTTTCTTCATCCAAATTGTTCACATGATCAGGGAGTGGGTTGGTATTGACATTAGGAGGTTGCTTGATCTTGACCTCAATGGTTCCATTATCTACCAAGTCTTGAATTGCATGTTGTAAACCCAAACATTTTTCAGTATTGTGCCTCTTTTGAGTGTTGTAGGCACAATACTTATGATCCCTATATCAAGCTGGAGGAGGGTTACTGATCACTCTTGGAGCCACTGTCCCTAGCAATCCTTGCTTCTTTAACTTTTCATATACGATTGTTATGGGCATTCCCATATCAGAAAACTGTCTTCTTGGGCGAGGAGCCTTTTAGGCGGGTGCATCTACCTATATTATGAAGGGCTGTGAAGAAGTGGCTGGTGAGACTGAATTCTGAACTACACTCACCATATTAGTTTCTAAACCCTTCTCCGTTTGACCTGGGTGTTCTTGCTTGCATCTTGGGAGGATCCTTGATGCTGGGCCTCTCTCAAAATTCTTCTCTCCACCCGTGTGCCAGTGGCTATCAAGGCATCAAAAGTTTACAAATGCTGATAGTAAAGAACATCATAATAGGGCTTTGATAAGTTCTCTATTAACATCTCTACCTGCTCTGCTTCTGAAGGCCTATCTGCCATCTTGGCGGCCTTGTCTCTGAATCTCATTAAGAAGCGGTGAATCCTTCTTTAGGTTACTGCCTTAACATCTCAAGCTCCCGACATTTCACATCCACCTCAGTATTGTTGGAGTACTGTTTGGTGAAGGCCTTCACTACCATCGCCCAATTCTGAGTTTGTGATGACTCCAGCTGTGTGAGCTACCTTAATGCTGCTCTTGACAGGGTTAACATGAAGGCTTGCCCCATCTGGTTATCTGTAAGTTACCATGACTTGGAGATGCTAAGGAAAACCTGGAGATGAACCTTAGGGTCTCCTGACCCATCAAACCTATCAATCTGCCACTTGAATTTTTCTAGAATTCTTGCTCCAAAGAAGAAACTCATTTCCTCAGAATTCACTGCTTGGCCTTCTGAGCCTTTTCCTGCTCAAATCATGTTCTCCAACTTCTCTAACTGCTCTCTGAGCTTCCTTTCTTTCTCTGTCTCTGGGGTCTCAAAGCAGACGTGTGCTGCAAATTCCTCTTCTTAATCTTCGATCACTACCTTAGGAGGAGGGACCTTAGAATAGGCCCCTGGTTGACCCTTCAGACAGGTAGGTGAAAATCCTCTTTGATTGGTTGGTCGGACACGCTCTGGTTCCCCTGAGTCAACTCAGGAAGAATTCCCACGATGACCTGTAGCACCATTCTGGTCTACATCACCCATTGCCAGTGTCAGCTCATTTCTGGGATCAGCTCTGGGAGGGTTTTGAAGTGTATGTAGTATCTGAGCTATCCCTCTTTTGACTTCAGCCATTTCTATCTACAATGTCTCCATAGGATAGACCAAGGCTTGTTTGGTTGTTTCCATGTTAAATGGATCCATGCGTACTAGGCTGTAATCACCTGGTAGTAGACAATCTCGAAGAGATGATGGAGGTGATTCTAGATTTAGGCAAGTCAACCGATTACCCTGAGAAGTCCAAAGTGGCCACGGTGAATACTTGAGGTGTGAAATTGTGTCTGAACCAAAAGTGATCTATTTTAGGATTCTTGAATACCCAACTTTTTGTTCATACATTCACTAAATTAACAAACATTAATTCATCCAACGTCACTCTGCTAAATGGTAGGGGTGGATAGGGTTTGATGCCCTTGGTCCATCCACTGTCACAAGTGAAAAGTTCATATAAATGGCTTGTTAAGAATATTCCCATAAGACATTCCATGTAATAAAGTCATGCTTTCTTTGCTCTTTTCCCACTAGGTGTCCTTCCTCCTGATTTTTCTTGGGACTTCTCAGGACTTGACGTGACTCTGACGGGATTGCCCTTGAATCACATATCTGGATTTTTTCCTTAAGGAGGAGGGACACCTTCAATCTAAAACCCACTTTAGGAAAGTAATTCTTTATGACGAGAATATAGTATAGGAACATTCCTTTTCAAGACCGCAAACAAGTTCTATAATTAGCTTGTGGCGCTCCTAGCTTCTTCATCTATTTTCTACATGATGCGAGCATGCGGTGGATGCAATAGGATCGACAAGGCTCCCTTGACAGGATCTATATACGCAAGGTATGTGATCCTTTTGTTATACCCATAGGTACAAGATCAAGGGGGTGACTTCCTTGTCCATTGCTCATGACTACACACGAGGTTAAGCAATTGGCCACGGGGTGGTGGAACCATGAGTGATTGTGTGCAAAAGTATAATGTAGGGTAACCATCTTTCGATCTCAGAATGTCATAAAGTGCATGGACCTCCCCGAAATGCTAGCACGAATACAACATCCTCACCGTTTGACGATACCTTTCATTCTTGTACAAGAAGCGGGTATCATTTGTTCTCAGAGCACTCTCCATGACATGCACTAACCTCCCCAAGGGTGCGGGCATGACAGGGAGTCCCTCTCCAAATGATTTCACTTCGAGCATGATGCATGATGCAGGTCATGAATACAATTACAAATATAGGGTTAGCCAAACATGTTTTCAAACAAATGTGGTGGAAAATGTTCTTGCATTTAAAGGTAGCATATAGTATCAGAAGCTTAACATTTGTCCCCAATGGAGTCACCACTGTGAGTGTAGTGGCCAGAGAAGAATGGACTATGCATCCCCATCCTCTTTCCTCTCTCTCTCCCTCTCTTACTTTCTTGGGAGGGGAGGGGTTTGAGTCGTGTGTGCTTTTCTTGCGGGCCCCGTATCATATCACCGTTTGGAAATACATGGAGGCCTATTTCGTAAGAGTATAAAATTCATCATTTGAGATGGGAGTTTTGATGATGGTCCAATTCGGAGATCGGGATCATGCAAATGGGGTTTGGAGTCGCCACCTAGGGTTATGGGCCTAGTACCCAGGGGTGGGCCCGATTCTTGAGAAAAGGGCCAAAAATTTGGTCTGGTCTAGAGATTTAGGGTAAGTGTCAGGTTATAGAGTTGGGAAGATGTTAAGCACCCAATCTGCTAAGTTCAACCGGTCTTCTTGCTAGATGCTTGAGAACGAACATTTTTCACAATTATTACTATTCCACATATGGCTAAGTTATCACACACATATATATTAATTGAATTCAAACTACTATTTACACTAAAATAAGGTCTGTTTAATGTCTACATTATGACAAGTTGGTTGAGAAATTATACCTGAACTTAGCCCCTGTTTTGGGTTAAGAGGGGTGAGCCCCTGATTAGTATTGGCTCGGACTATTTTTAAGATTCTCTTGGCTTAGGGGAAGATGGTCTTGACCTCCAACTTCTTTTCTTAAGAGATACTGATTGTGATAGTATTCGGACAGAGTTCTGGCTAGGAACCGTCACTTCAGATTTGGATTCGGACAGAGCTTCAGCTAGGGAAAGCTATTTTTGGATTTAGATTCAGACAGAACTTCGGCTAGAGAAGGTTATTTCTAGATTTGGATTCGGACAAAACTTTGACTGGGGAAAGTTATTTCTGGGCTTGGGATGAGGTGGCACTCCAGCAGAGCTTCCACTAGGAATATAATAAGGGAGGGCTAGGCTGAGATGGCACTTCGGTAGAGCTTCTATTGGGAATGGCTATTTCTAAAAAAATTCCAGGGACACTCGGACAGAGGTTCATCTAGGAAAGGCTATTTCTGAAAAGATTCCAGGGACACTCGGACAGAGGTTCAGCTAGGAAAGACTATTTTTGAAAAGAAATGGGATGACCTAAAAATAGATTGAAGAACTCCAAAGTCCCGAAGACCACTTTGAAGATCCTAACAGAGTTTCAGATCTTAACAAAGATCTCTTCGTAGACCCAAAGAACCTTAAAAAAGGGGGGTTTCTATCTCAAGAACGCTCAAGAATGCTCAAGAAATCTCAAGAACACTCAAGGGAGGTGGCTCAAGAACATACTGGTTTTGGCTAAAAACTGGGTCTAACTAAGAATTTGGATTGAAGATCTTCAAGATCCCAAAGAACACTTTGAAGATCTGAATGAGTTTTTGGATCTTGATGAAGATCGCTCCAAAGATCAGGAGAAAATCAAGAAGGGGAGGGGATGAAAATTTCATTATGAAAGGGAAGGGGGATTCTGGTGTGTTGGTGTCTTTTTTTCTAAATGAGGGGGTATTTATAGTTTTTTCCAGCTAGGGAATCCCTTTATCCAATGGATGAAAGGGGGGCTCTTGCCTAAAGTGAGGAGATAGGATTTTTGTCCAATGGGTAAAGGGGGGTTGAAGGCAAAAATGGGTGGGGAGGGCTTTTGTCTAGTGGGTAAGAGGGGGTTTTCAGAAAAAAATTGGAGGAGAGAGAAATTTTAGCTGGAAAAAGGTGATTTTTAAAAAATTGGAGGAGAGAGAAATTTTAGTTGGAAAAAGGGGATTTTTAAAAAAATGGGAGAAGAGAAATTTTAGCTGGAAAAAGGTAATTTTTGGAAAAAACGGGAGGAGAGAAACTTTAGCCAAAATAGCCAGAAAAGTTTATTTTTGGAAAAGTGGGAGGAGAGAGAAGGTTTAGTGAAAAAAGGTAGTCTTTGAAAAAGCGGGAGGAGAGAGAAGGTTTAGCCAGAAAAAAGGTAATTTTTGGAAAAGCAGGAGGAGAGAATGTTTAGCCAGAAAAGGTAGTTTTTAGAATAGCGGGAGGAGAGAGAAGGTTTAGGTGAAAAATGTAGTTTTAAGAAAAGCGGGAGGAGAGAGAAGGTTTAGCCAAAAAAGGTAATTTTTAAAAAAGCAGGAGGAGAGAGAAAGTTTAGGCAGGTAGTGCGGATGATGTCATGGGTTTGCGAATACATGGGTGTGCGGGTAAGGCTGGTATGGGTGTGTGGGCTAGGTAGGCATGGGTGCGCGGGCACGTGCATGCATGGGCAGCAGGCGCACTCACGCATAGGCAGCAGCCAGTGCACGCAGATGTGCGGACTGGCCTACTGGCCAGCATGCACAAGTGTATGAGGGGGTGCAATAGTAGGGCCATAGGCCTGTGCCCGCGGGGGTGTAGGCCAGTGCCGTGGGGGCGCTGGTCTATGCCCATGGGGCACAGGCCAGCAGGCCCATAGGCAACAGAGCTGTGTGCATGGCTGTGGGGCTATGTGCATGGCTGTGGGGCTGTGGGGCTGTGTGCATGGTTATGTGCATGGCTGTGGGGCTGTGGGCAGCGAGCACGCGAGCGGGCTGGCCTGCTGGCCAGAGCGCGTAGAGCGCACACGAATATAGGTTTTTCTGGTGATGATTATGGGAGATCCATTGGTCCGATTTTGGCATATCATATATAGTTGGAATTGTATTTCTGAGCACTATTCATCTGTATGGTCATCTTGATCGGAATCCTTCATATATAAAAATTCAAAATTAGACCATCCTCTTTCTCTTGCAGGGATTCTAGGGTTTCGGATAGGGAATGTTTCCATCCGCATCTCTGTCGGTCGAAAGCTAAAAGTCACTCCCAAGATCCATATTTCATCATAGCCAGAGGAGGGTGATAAAATTGGGTATCTATGCAGCGGGGGCACGCATATGTGCAGCAGGGCACGTATGTTGTGCGGCAAGGACACGCAGGATGCGACATGGGCGTGCAGCCAGGCTGTGTGCATGGATGTGTGTATGGCTGTGGGGCCATGTGCATGGCGCTGTGCATGGTTGTGGGGCTATGCCCATGGCTGTGTGCATGGCTGTGTGCATGGCTTTCAAGTGTCAAACTGACAGATTTGATGGATCAAGGGATCCTAAGGCTCGTTTGGAGGTATTCCTCAGTATCATAAAGATATGGCAAATTGCTAACAATCAAATGAGGCAGGTATTCATGTCAACATTATCAGAACTGAAACTAAGGTGGCTCACATAGTTAGAATCCACACGGACACATAATTGGGCGGTAGCAGTGAAAGTCTTCACTAAACAGTATCCCCACAACACTGAAGTAGATAAGGAATGTCGAGAGCTCGAAAGCTTGAGACAACAACCTAGGGAAGGGTTTACCACTTTCTTAACAAGGTTCAGGAACAAGGCCGCCAAGATGGTAGATCGACCTTCTGAAGCAGAGCAAGTAGAAATATTGATTGAGAACTTGTCAAAGCCTTATTATGATGTTCTCTACTATCAGCATCTGTAGACTTTTGATGCCCTAATAGTCACTGGTACATGTGTGGAGAACAAAATTCTGAGAGAAGCCCAGTATCAAGGATCTTCCCAAGATGCAGGGAAGGACACTAGAATTGGATGTGGAAAGAATCTTGAAACCAATATGATGGGTGCAGTCCAACAGTCAATATCATCTACGACCACTTCACCTTCATAGCCATTTGTAATATGATTAACGCTCCCTCCCAAAGGGCCCCGCGTCCAAGAAGAAAATTTTCTGATTTGGGAATGCCCATAACTGTAGCATATGAGAAGTTAAAGAAAGAGGGATCACTAGGGTCAGTGGCCCCAAGAGTAATTAGCAACCCTCCCCCGCCTTGGTATAAAGATTGTGAGTATTGTGCTTAGCATACTTAGAAGGGACACACTAATGAAAGATGCCTATCTTTATAGTATGTAGTTCATGCAGTTCAAGATTTGATAGACAACGGGATTGTTGAAGTCCAGGCCAAACATCCTCCCAATAGTATTACCAACCCACTCCCTGATTGTACAACAGTCAATGTATTGGAGGAAGAATCAATAGAAAGTGATCCCACTCAACCCATCAAGCCACAAGCTCGAAGAGATCACTTAAATGTCATGGGAGGTAGGACCAAGGTCAAGAAAATCCCTGGGAAAGAAGAGCCATTAGGAGAAGAGTCAGAAGATGAGGATCAGATGCCTGCCTTCCCTCCTTCATCACCAACCCCAGAAGAAGATCCACCATCTTATACCATCCACCTTTGCCATTGTCTTCCCTCTCACCATACCATCAGAGAGTAGGAACCCCTTTATCATCCTATCATCCACTATCTTCATCAGAATACCCTACCTCTCACATTACATCACCTTCATACCACCCCACCTCATATCCCTCATCACCCTCATACTTATCTCATTCTCAAGGTTTAGTGTACAACCCAAAAGAAGGATGGATGGACGGGTACAATGGGAAGGATATACTTCCACTACTAGATTCCCCAAAGATGACCTCATCAATAGGATCAGTGAATGCAATAGGGGGAAGACCAAGATAATGATCCTACTTCTAGGGGGAAGACCAAGATAATGATCCTACTTCTATGATTCATCCCACCGTACCTCAGGAGGACAACCTAGAGAACATTGAAGAAGTCACAAATAATCTCCTCAGAGCAGTAATGGCATTGGCAGTGGGAGAACAAATCAAGGAGCACGCCTCCTTAATCCATATAGGGAGTGATACAAAAGATGATACTGGAATAATAGAAGTAACATTGGTTGAAGATGGTTTCTCTTCTAACAACCCTACAACAATGATCCAGTTAGAGGAGGCCCTAAGACCCTGGGTACTCCTGAAAAGAGAATGGGAAAAGAAGATAAGACTCATCTGGAGTTTGCAACTTTCCATCAATCTGAAGAACCACATCTGTTCGTTTCTGCAAAAACCAAGAGCTCAGGAGCTACATGAGCTCAAGCCTTGTCCTTTCAGAGGAAGATGTGTATAAGCAGAACAAAAGAAGAGCACAAAGAATGATAGTCTACATGCACTATGCCCAAATCAACTGTAATGTGAAGACCCATGATGGTGGTCAAAGATGTGACTAAGGCACCAGGATGGCCTCAATCAGTAGGCTTGAAAAGTTTGACTTTATAGAAAGAAGATTAAGCAGCCTTCACCAATCCTCACCCTTCAAAAAGTTCAGCTTTTGGGAATATGAGTTGGATCAACTCGTCTTTGTGAAGAAACAACTATCTGATATCAGCACCATTGGAGAAATAGTAGCAACTTTCTCAGAAGGAGAAGAAGGCCCTTTGCCACACCTCCTCATCCATCAAGCCACTAAACCACTCCTGAACTGGACAAGCATTGGAGAAAACTTCAAGTTTACTCATGCTACTGAGTCAACCAACCTGGATACCACTAACAAAAGCATCAAGTCAATGTCAAGTCTGTAGTTGAGTCTATTGTTTATGATTTTATGAAGGCCTCCCCTCTCGAGGCAAGTCCAGAGTCCTTATATGTCAAGTCTGTT
>NW_024868132.1:183672-186113 GCF_013358625.1 Macadamia integrifolia
TTCTAGGGCAAAGTGTCGAGAGGCACCTGTCCGTCACCTACAAGCCACTAACCAACTGAGGAAGTGGAAGCAGTTAACAAGAATGTCAAAGTCACTCTTTAAAAAAAAAAAAAAAAAAAAAAAAAAAAAAAAAAAAAGAGAAGAAAGAAATTGGCTAAGACTCATAAGGATTAGGCAGACAAGTTGCCACTTGCTTTATGGGCATAATAGACTTCTATATGATCCTCGACTGGGGGCAACTCCTTTTTCATTGGTATATGGGTTGAGATAGTACTACTATAAGAGATTCTGGTACCACCTTTCAAGGTATTTTTGGATAACTGGTTACTTAAAGGAGAATGGGTGAAGGCCAAACACGATGAACTAAACGTCCTCGATAAAAGGTGTATGAAGGCCATAGATAATTTAAATAAATATCAATTGAGAATAACAAGGGCCTTCAACAAGAATGTGAAGCCCTGTCACATAAAGGAGGGTGAACTTGTTCTTTAAGAACAAAGAACCCCAATTCATGACCCAAGAGGAAAATTTAGGCCCAACTGGAGTGGCCCATTCACTGTGAAAGAGATTTTACTAGGCAGAGTTGTGAAACTCATAGACCACAAATGGTGAAGAAATACCCGAACTGGTCAACATGGATCAACTCAAGAAATATTATGTCTAATAGGGTGAATAGCTTAAACTACGTCAGACCTGATTCCTTTCGAGGGATACGTAGGCAACTTGATATGTGCAAATGCGGTCTCAATCATCTCAAGACATTGAATTGGTTCCTAAATTAATAATCATGGTATCTTGAAAGATCATCATAGTTTGTGTCCCCTAAGAATCGCCATTTGGCATGCAAGGCTATTAGGTATCTATCATCCACCTATGGGTCCATCAATTCTTATCCAGAATTCTATCCCCCAAGAATTGTCATTTGGCATGCAAGGCTATTAGGTATCTATCATCCACCTATGGGTCCATCAATTCTTATCCAGAATTCTATCCCCCAAGAATTGTCATTTGGCATGCAAGGCTATTAGGTATCTATCATCCACCTATGGGTCCATCAATTCTTATCCAGAATTCTATCCCCCAAGAATTGTCATTTGGCATGCAAGGCTATTAGGTATCTATCATCCACCTATGGGTCCATCAATTCTTATCCAGAATTCTATCCCCCAAGAATTGTCATTTGGCATGCAAGGCTATTAGGTATCTGTCATCTGCCTATGGGTCCATCAATTCTTATCCAGAATTCTATCCCCTAAGAATCGTCATTTGGCATGCAAGGCCATTAGATATATATCATTCACCTATGGTCCGTCAAATCCTTATCCAGGATTCTATCCCCCAAAAGTCACCACTCGGCACCAATTTATCAAGGTTAGTTTGTTTCCCATCCTTGATGAATAAAAAAAAAAGAGAATTTGATGTAGCAGTCATAAAGGTTTGGTTGTGTCAATAGTTAATGAGTAATGCTTTAAAAAATCGTCACACATTCTCTTTGCTTGTGACAACTACAGGATAAGTCATGGCCTCCTTGGATGAGATGTTGAGGAAATGGACCTTGGACATAAGCATAGTTGTCACACCCCGTTCACACTGAACCGGAGCGGTGACCGAGTTAACACCGGTTAACCCAAACCTGCCAGGATCATCAGATACTGTATTCCACCACAGCATACGCACACTAACATAGTTTCATTAGATCAGCGGAAGATTAAGTTTTACCTGTGAATAAATCCCATATACTTGATACCCGAATTGTGATACAATAATTATATACATTTGGGCCCGAAGGCATGATATATACACAAAAAGAATAAAATTCAAATATCAAGTATATGCAGGAAATCATCAAAACCATCAGAGTACACAGCTCGGCTCGGTATCAAGGCTGGAGCTCAGCTCGGCATCAAGGGTTGTGCCCAGCTCGGCATCACATAGAGGAGCTCAGCTCGGCCTCAGAAGTGGAGCTCAGCACGGCCTCAGAACTGCTGTCCCGCAGCACAGCTCTCACACGAGTAGTCGGCGTCGTGCTCTAACTTCTCAGGGGTCCACCAATCCTCTTCAGGAAACTCGACTGCGGGACCCACCCCATGCTCCTCAGATGTATGACCTACAAAATCATCTAAAAAAGGGTGTACACGTGGGATGAGCTCACTAGCTCAGTAAGTAGAAAGATGGACCACACACAACAGTCCACACATCACAACACATCATATGCACTACATGCCATGCTATACATTTTAAATCACATCCACCTAAGCAACATTACTAAGTCCTTGGTTTTAGTGCTACTACAACCACAGTGCGCATATACTCCGGGTACGAGCCATGAACTCCCTCCCGCGATACGCCCATAGGGCTTTCGGAGAAGGCCCACCGTGAGTACTCAGAAAAGTAAAGACAATGCCGTCCACCGGCTCTCAACAGAAATGTAAATGACTGAA
>NW_024868133.1:0-32500 GCF_013358625.1 Macadamia integrifolia
TTTACACTTTTAATATTGGCAATGGAAAACTTACTCTCTATTCTAGTTCTCTTATGGTTGGATTTGCCTTGTTATATGATGGTCTTTATAAATTTGATTTGGATATTAGTTCTTCCAAATATGCCAACAGTTCTTCTGTTATAAATTATGTGGTTACAAATCCTAAACGTGCTAGATTGGATGAAAATTCTTCTAAGTTGTGACATAAACGTTTAGGACATATTTCTAAACAGAGGATAGAACGATTGATTAAGGATGTACACTTCCTCAATTGGATTTTTTAGATTTTAGAATTTGTATTGATTGCATTAAGGGGAAACACACTAGAGCCAAAAAGAAAGGTGCAACCAGGAAGGATGAAGCATTGGAGCTGATTCATACTGATATTTATGGTCCATTCATTCCTACTACCATGGGTGGATACAGATATTTTATTACTTTCATAGATGATTTTTCCCGTTTTGGTTTTATTTACCTTATTCAAGAAAAATCTGAATCCTTAGATGCTTTCAAAGTTTTTAAAGCAGAGGTAGAACTTAAAAGGGAAAAGAAGATAAAAAGTGTGAGATCTGATTGAGGTGGAGAGTTTTATGGTAGATATGATGAAACTGGACGTAACCCTGGACCATTTGCTAGATTCTTACAAGAATGTGGTATTGATGCTCAGTACACTATGCCTAGTTCACCTGAGCAGAATGGGGTGGCTGAAAGGAGAAACCATACCCTTATGGATATGGTGAGAAGCATGATAAGTAATTCAACTTTACCTGATTTCTTATGGGGTGATGCTTTGAAAACAACAGTATATATTTTGAATAAAGTGCCTAGCAAGTCTGTTCTCAGAACTCCCTATGAATTGTGGACTGGTAAGAAGTCAAATTTATCTCATTTTCATATATGGGGATGTGCTGCAGAGGTGAGACCTTACAATCCTCAGATGAGGAAGCTTGATCCAAGGACCATTAGTGGTCATTTTATCGGTTATTCTAAAAGATCAAGAGGATATAGATTCTATTGTCCTACACATTCTACTAGAGTAGTGGAATCAAATCGGGCAGTTTTCTTTGAGGATGATTTAGATTTTCAGTCTGCTCAACTATGTAACTTTGTTTTTAAGGAGGAACGTGTTCTTGTACCTATGCCTGTGACACTGCCGTCTACTGTATTACAGCCTCACATTGAACAAGAGAATGTCCCCACTCACGAACCTGTGCAACCTATAGTGGTTGAGCTTGCACCCCCTATTGTTGATGAGATTCAGGACCTAATTGTTGCTGATGTTCCCTTGAGGAAATCATAGAGAACTCGTAGGCCTGCCATATCTGATGACTATGTTGTTTATTTACAAGAACATGAGTTTGATATTACCTTGGATTCAGATCCAATCAGTTTTGACCAGGTTGCCAATGATCCCAATTCATCAATGTGGATGTTTGCCATGCAAGATGAATTGAATTCTATGTCTGTTAATGATGTTTGGAATTTGATTGAATTACCAAAAGGATGCAGACCAATTGGTTGTAAATGGATTTTCAAGACCAAACGGAACTCTAAAGGTGAAATTGAGCGTTACAAGGCCAGACTTGTAGCAAGAGGATTCAGCCAGAGAGAGGGCATAGATTACAAGGAAACATTCTCACCAGTTTCGACAAAAGATTCTTTCAGAATCATCATGGCTTTAGTTGCACATTTTGATTTGGAACTTCATCAGATGGATGTCAAAACAGCTTTCCTAAATGGAGGTCTTGAAGAGGATGTTTACATGCAACAACCCCTTGGCTTCAGGCAAGCTGATACAGAGCATCTTGTGTGCAAACTTAAGAAATCTATTTATGGATTGAAACAAGCATCTAGACAGTGGTATCTTAAGTTCGATAAAGTTATCACTTCTTGTGGTTTCAAAGAAAATCTTGTGGACCAGTGTATTTATCTGAAGATCAGTGGGAGTAAGTTCATTTTCCTTGTACTTTATGTTGATGATATTCTTCTTGCCAGCAATAATGTTGATCTTTTGCATGAGACAAAACGAATATTATCAAATCACTTTGATATGAAGGATCTTGGTGAGGCCCCTTATGTTTTGGGCATTGAGATTCATCGTGATAGGTCTTGTGGCGTTCTTGGTTTATCTCAGAAAGGTTACATTGAGAGGATATTAAAAAGGTTTAATATGTTAGCATGTTCCCCTAGTAAGGCTCCAGTTGTAAAAGGGGACAAATTTGGCAAGTCTCAATGTCCACAGACATAATTAGAGTGCAATCAGATGAAGAACATACCTTATGCATCTGCTATTGGTAGTTTGATATATGCTCAAGTTTGTACATGGCCTGACATTTCCTATGTTGTTAGTGTACTTTGGAGATATTTGAGCAACCCTGGTGAAGCGCATTAGGTAGCTGCTAAGAAAGTCATGAGATATTTGCAGGGCACTAAGGATTTTATGCTTACTTATAGAAGAACCGATTCACTTGATGTAGTCGGTTACACTGATGCAGATTTTGCTGAATGCCTAGATGACCTCAAGTCTACTTCTGGATATGTTTTTGTGATGGCAGGTGGGGCTATATCTTGGAAGAGTGTCAAGCAGACACTCACTGCATCTTCTACTATGCAAGCTGAGTATGTGGCATGTTATGAAGCCACTATTCAAGCTTTATGGTTAAGAAATTTTATCTCAAGGCTACAGATTGTTGATTCTATATCTAAACCATTAAGGATGTTCTGTGACAACTCTGCTGCGGTACGTTTCTCTCATAACAGTAAAAGTACTTCAGGTTCTAAACACATTGACATTAAGTATTTTTTAGTCAGAGAGAAAGTTCAAGAGTCACAGATTACAATGGAGCAGATTGTTACAAAAAACATGATTGTAAATCCTCTTACTAAGGGCTTGACTCCAAAAGTCTTTCAAGAGCATGTCACTAATATGGGACTTGTTAGTTCTTTTGATGCATTTTATTAGTGGGAGTTTTGCTCAATATGTTTGCATTTGACTTTCAGTTTTATTTTATATGATGCATTATTATTGTTCTCAAGAATATATAGGCATTTTTATTATGGCCATTTGTTTATGTGTATACACTTATCTATTTGCCTCCTATAGAAAATTGAGGTTATATGTGGTGTATTTACCTCATTCGGTATCTGAGGTTCCAGTCAATACACATACATCCAGTCGCTAGCAAAGCCTCGTTTGATTGAGGTCTAGTGCTAGTGTTGTGGGACATCCGGACCCAGTCCCAATGAGCTTCTTTGATTGAAGCTTAAGCGTTTGGGAGACGCTTGTAGTTAATGAGACCTTCGGTATCTGTCTCATAGGGCTCATTTGGTTTTCGAGCCAGGACCAATTTGGAAATAGACATGATGATCACTATAGCATGTTATTTCCATACCACACTTTCATATTGTTCAGCCCAAGTCGGTGATGTTATGAGCACTTCGACGTGTGTGGTCTCATATCGCTTTAGATGTGATGATCAATACGGTTGGGTGTTTGTAATTCTCATTCGGACCAAGGCATTTAGTTTAAGGTGCACTCCATTCGACACTGTTTTGTTTGTTGCCACATTCAGTTTATCTAAATCGGAGAGTCGTTTTAAATAAATTTTAAAATCTAAAACTTGTGACATATGCTGCCCAAGTGGGAGATTGTAAGATTTTTTATTAGGTGGGCTAGCATAGTCAAAGATTTGTTTCCAAAACCAATTTAGTGGTGTTGATTAAAGATGGAGTAAGCAGAAATAATCCAATATTATTGGTAAGTGATCTCTATGGAGATATTGGATTCTATTAGCACACCTTAATGGTATGAAATATTTATTACTATGTGTAGACCTAAGGTATTGTTTCCTTAATAGGGAGGAAACCCTAATTTTATTGCAGGGTTGGTCCCTACCCTCACCCCTATATTTAGCTATCACTGACCCATTAAGTGAAGCTAACAATCAAAAGCAATAAGGGAAAGAGGGTAGACCAGACCAACATTGATCGAGTTGTATAAGGAGCATACAAGAAAACATAGAGGAGTTCTTATTCTTCAACCATGGATTCAAGTACGCCTAAAACGTGTATTTTGTAGTGTTTGTCATGCATGCTTATCGATCTTCATGAATCGTTCCGTATCTATTTTCTATCATGGTGATCTCCATGTTACCTTCTATCTCTCTTCCAATTTCAAATCCTAGTCAGACCTAGGCTAAGGGTTAGGATTTGGGTTCAGCTGAAACCCAATTCATGGAATATGTTCCTTGTTGTTGAATCAACCCAGGCATGCATGTGTCCCTTACATGCAACCTAAGCCTTATCTCTAAACTTAAAGTAGCGAAACCCACTTAAATGGATCAAATTGAACACTTGGTTAAACACCACTGTTTGGGTAGTATCTCACCATAATGAAGTTACCCATTAGAGCCTCATCCGTCGATCACCACCAGCGGATCCCACATCCATTGGAGGGACCAACCGGTGGCCAAAAGCTCAAATTATGAGCTACTATTGAATCCTTCAGTGGTAATTAGCGAAGGACATCATCCATCGGTGGTACCTGCCGAACCCATATTTTAGAATTAGTTTAGTGGCATGATTGAAGATTTAGTAGGGATGTTTCAAGGGTATAATTGATAACTTAATCCACTATTTGGTTGTCAAAAATCGAAACTCATGGTAAGGCCAGCATTGATTGATTTCACCTATTCTACAAGAAAGGTGAGTAGGTGTTTGATTTAATTTACAGAGTGTTTTCTTTTATTTTTATTTGTGTATGAACATGATATGATTTGATTATTTATATTATATTAATTAATTGCAGTTGTTTATGATGAGATGGAATGAGATGATATATATGAAAGTTGGTGAATTATATGAGATGTTGGATGAGGAACATGGTGTGGCTAAGGGATGGATTCTTTACCGTATTCTCATGTTTCCTTTATATGATGTTATGTGTATAACATATAGATCCTATATAATTAGGGATCATTGACCCAGTGCTACGACCCCTTGCCAATAGGGGGTAAGGAGTTAGATAACCAATTGCGGTAGGTCTGATGAACCTTTTTGGAATACCACAATAATATGATTGTTGTCAGAGGCGGACAGAGCCCAAGTGACCGATGTGTGATTTCTGGGACCGTGGCACCAGGAAAGGTGTTATCATGGGTGTTCTAGGAGACTGAAGGTCACATTCCGGGACCGAGAAGCTTCTAATCACAACTAGTATCTGATTGATGGCACATTTTGGGACTAGAAATTGTACCTAATGCTTTGCAATAGCACTTATACCATTCTGAGTTAGTTTATTGAGTAGGTTATATTTATTAAAATGAGTTTATACATCATATCAGAACTGTGTAATTGATTCATGCATTGCATCATAATTGATTGTGTATGCTTATATGCCCCTACCCATCACTGGGCTGAGTGAAGCTCACCCCATATCAGGGCTGTCAAAACCTAGCCCTAACTGATAAAACCGACCAAAATCAATCGAAAAACCCAGATCGAACCAAACTGATCCTTATTGGATTGGTCTTGGACTAAGGTATGCTGGGACCGACTAGCTCAAGTTCATGATGACATGGAACATCACATCGCCTCCCGTGATATAGTATTTCTCACGAATAATTTCCAAAAATTATAGTTTTGCCTCTTCTTGATTGTGTTTCAATAAAATTGGGATATCTCCTTGTTATAAGTCCGAATTGAGTTCCACTTTCCATGCAATGGAGAAGATTCGGTTGCCATACATCTCATCCCTGGACGAATCGTGACGATCGATAGTTTGTGACGATCTCGCTAAGAAAATTTTCACCATCTAAATCTAAAGATAGCAATAGAGATCTTTAGAGACACATACTTTTAATTGGAAGAGACTAAAGAAAAGAGAGAGAGAGAGAGAGATTAATTGCCCATTAGTTGTGGTCAAACCTCTTATTTATAAAGATCTGGTTAGCTAGGGTTCCTAACCCTAACGAGTCTATACTTTTCCCACATGGACAACCCAAAAACGAACTGAATTAAGACCTTGTCCGATTAACAACTTTGAACAGCAGGTTAAGAAACCCAAACTTTACGGTATAATCTCTCCCTCACTCTAATCTTTTATTTTTTTTTTTTGGTAGACGCTTTCTCTAATCACTATGCTATATGCTTTGTTTTGTTCGACGTATGAGTTTTCTGTGGTATAAAAAGGTCTTAGGTGGAAAGTCATTTTCAACGACCTTTATACTTTTCCTCCCTTAGAAAATTGAATGCTTGTGTATAAAGTTTTGGCATTAGGTATATCCACAAATGCTTTTATTAGCGTAAAAGAAAGATTTCTTGGCTTTTTTGTCGGAAAGAAGTTAATTTTAGGGATTCTCAAAGTCTAAAGAGGAAAAGACAAAGGACTTTTTGTTTTCCGTTTTTAGACATTCTTTTGAGAGCATCTCTTAAATGTCTTTGTTGAATAAAATAAACCATAATATTGCAACCATGAGCTTTTTGCTTCTAATAGTATGGTTGATGCCAATTCATTGAGAGAGAGAGAGAGAGAGAGAGAGAGGGAGAGAGAGAGGTAGATAGATTTTTGCATGAGGTTTATGCTTTTTTTTTTGTAAAAAGGAGGAGGTTTATGCCATCCAATCGGTTTCAAATGGAATTCATGCCTATATATAACAGTTAGGTTTTGTGTTAATCAGATTCCAATCAGATGTTAAAATGAACCTCATCATCCTCTCAGATAAGGAGATTCTTCAAGTTAACTCGTCAAAACAAAATTACGATAAATTAATGTAATTTTGATATATTTTTTAGGATCGAATTTCCATGTACCCATGATGAATGGAGATTTTGACCCTTCAATCATGCGATCTGGCACGATCAAGAGAAACTTTGTCTTATTTTTAGCTTTAATAGTATATAGCTAGGAAACTGATGGTAAACCTTGCATGCTTGATTAGAGCTTTTGATGACTAATCTTATCCAAAAGTAAGCCTTTTTCTCTATACCAAACTAAAGGTGGATTGGAAAAAGGAGGAAGTTAGGGATTGAAAGTCCACTTCCTTTGAGTGCAAGAAGCTACCAAAACCTCATTTTCCTTCTCTTTTCCAAAAAGAGATGGGTAGAGAAAGAAAAGGGGTATCATATGGATGATGATGTTTACTGCTCTTAGCTATGGGAAAGTGTTACATGTTGCTTAAAGTTTGACCTTGATGACCAGGTGGGTGGCTTACACTCGTGAAAATTAAGGGTCATGGACCGCTCCCCCCTTTATTTCTCATGATTTTCCATCAATTACCCACTGTGGAAGCCATATCTCAAAGCTTTGAACTTTTAAAAGGTGTGGGTGGGTGGGGGAGGCTTTAATTAGGTCGTTGTAATGGGAAAACTTTTCCATAGAGAAGGAACCAACTTTGCAGATGATGAACAATCTTTTGAGAGAGAGAGAGAGAGGGATGAGGTCGCTTGAGCCTTTTTAGAGTGGGGAAAGCAATTATTACGGTATCATGCTTTAAGTGTGGGTCTGCTAAAGATGGTTTTCAGTAATGGGATCTGATCTTGCAATGGCTGAATCAAATAGGATTAGCAGAGGTTAACCATTGATTGGATTAAAATATTTGCTCTTATTAGGGATGTAAATGGATCAGATACGGATCAAATTTGAATCGTATGTGTTCGGATCCAGATATTTCCTGACCTGATTCGAATACCCCTAAACGAATATAGATGCAAATTGAATTCGGATTTTCAACTATTCGTTTATTCTCTGACTTGTGTAATCTAGACATTCCTCCCCCCAATGAATATAATTTGTTCTTAATCTATCTTTCTAAGTTATTTTAATTCTTTTTTTTCATTCTCTAAAACCTCTTTAAACTTCAAGAATATTCAAAATCATTAATTGATTATTTAGTCGAATTGAATAATTACTTTTAAGATAATTTAGATTTTATTTCGGATATCCTTTAATTGAATATGAATACCCCTAAACGAATAAGAATATGAATTCGAATTCAGATTTCGACTATAAATTTACATCCCTACTTCTTATGAATAAAAACATGTTGGATAAATCATGAGGCAATAGGATTCCAATCCAACTGTAAGCAGAGAGTCATCAAATGTTACAGAGCTTTACAATAGTTCCATCCATACCTTGCCCTGCTTCTTATGATAAATCTGTCTTTTGAATGAAAATTAGGGTTAAAAATGAGAGAGAGAAAAAAAATGAAAGAAATCGCAGAATTCGAAGAGAGAGATGTTGCTGCCACGTAGTGATAAGTTCTATAAGTAAGACACGTCTATTTCAGACTCTAGCCCAGTGTTCACATGGAAGGGCTTAATATGTAAATAAATAAACATACAGGGACTTCCTTCGAAAATTCGAGAATAAGCAAGAACACAAGAGACAGTTAATGCAAAAAGTAAAGGGCCTTTGCTTTTGGCTTTTGCTGTGCTTCTTCTCGTTCGCCGAAAAAAGGTGAGAACAAAGCTCCACGCGTCGTCGGATTTGTTTTAGCGTACATTTTTTTTTATAGACCATAACAGTCGTATACCATAGGAAAGTATGGGGCCCACAAGACCAACTGACAACTGGCAACCGTTTGACCGCTTGATCTCCTTGTAGTAGAATCACCTTGTAGGTCCTTATTAAGAGTGTCAATCAATCCGAAACTAGGTATTCAGTCCGATTCTGGTTTTGGATCCAAAGAGTGTTAGTGTGATTTAAAATCGGATCAAGTCCCGTCTTTGTTTTAAAAATTGGTTCTCGTATTCGACTTATCTGGTTCTGATCCAGTTCTGATTCCTATTTGGATTTTGTATTTGGTTCTTATTTGGTTACAATATCTAGTTTCAAATTCGATTTTGTTATGTAACTGTTATTTAGGAGACAAAATATAAATATTTATTCACTATGTTATTGGTCTTCTCCGACAAAAGAATGAAAAAAAAAAATTCATGAACTATCAATCATCTATTGAACTTCTAATATCCTTAATTTCACTACTTTAAAACACAATATGCAGAGAAGAGGAAGAACAAAATACTTCAAACTTGAAGAGTTATATTTTAGTAGATTGTTTAACTCATGATTCATGAATCCTAATGCAACAAAAATTCTTTTTTTTTTAAAAAGAGAGTTTTAGAGTTGGACTATAATTAAAATTCTATAAGATGATTTATCATTTAGGTGATTGATTATATCGGGTTTCCATATAAGTAACGTCAGGTTTTTAATTAAAGAAAAAAAAGTGGACATTAAGTTATCTGGTCCAATTTCGGTTAGAACCGTCGATTCTTAGTATAAATCTAAATTCGGACCAAACTAAATTATAAATATTTATTTCAGATTTAGGATTTAACCATATTATAATGAGTTGGATTTGATTCAAGATATTCGATCCGGATGTGGATTTGATTTTTGGTTTCGATTCCAATTTGACAAGGTTAGTTCTTATAAGAAAAAAAAAAAAAAAATCTTACGATACAAGGCTTCTGCATGCCTAACCCGTGTAAGGAAGTTGCTGGGAGAGAGAGAGATAGCGTGCAGCGTGCGTTATAATGATGATTTCGTTTTCCCAACTTATAAATATAAAGGCTTTGAGAAATGGGTGAGAGATTCATACTTTTTGGTTTGAAAAGAAAACAACATGAGAGAGAGAGAGAGAGAGAGAGAGAGAGAGAGAGAGAGAGAGAGAGAGGTAATGTCCGAAAAGTAGCCTTTTTTCTTTGTCTGTGGCAGAAGCGTGTGGAAAGTGGATATTTGGTTGAAGAAGATAACTACTAACCACGGCTGTGTATGAAATCCAGTCTAGTCAATTTAAGAACGGAAGAATTTATAGACTACCTTAAATAAGTGTCGAGAAATTAAATACACTGTGCTTAGGTCCTCTAGGTCTGATAAGTAGATAGAGGATTCACGGCTGTGTAGGTAAGGTTAGTGATCTACGTATGAGATATATAGGAAATCAAATTGGCCAATTAAGTTAGTTTGTTGGGAGAATACTGATTGGAGATCAGAGCCTCTACTCCATAGTTGGTTTGGGTTCCGGTGAAGAAATTCAACAGGATTTTGGAAGTGAAGTTGTTCTTGGATTATGAATAATGGAACTAACTCTAAATGTTGAATGAATAAAATTAGGAACCTAAGATCCTCGACGAGTATATGCGTTAACGAGAATTCAACGAAAGGACATCCGATTCGGGTATCAAGGTGAATGAGTGTTTGATTTATTTTACTGAGTGTTTTGCTATTTTATTTTTATGTACCAATTTGTAATGTTGTGGAATCTATGCTTTGGATGTATTTTGTATATAAAATTATAAATTGCACATGTGGCATGGTTTTACCGAGATTTTTGTAATTTAGTTTTTATGGATGTAGTTAGTATAGTTGACTGGTAGTGATTATAACATTAACGGTTTGAGGCACGGTGTGGCCGAGGTATGAATTTTGATACCGTGGGCTCAAAGGTTAGTATTATAATTAAGATCACAATTGGATGATTGGATGCTATGGATTGTTATAGATGCATGTAGATTGTATTTGGCTTATATCACATCCCAGTGCTATAACCCCTTGCCAATAAGGGGTAAAAGACTAATCCCACGCGGTGGTGGGTTGTGGAGGACTACTATGCCCCGGACATGATGTACTGTATTTATAGGGGGCACAACATGGTATGACATACTGTAAGCATGACTATCGAACAACATGGGTGACCGATGACGGTGTGGGATTCAGGAACATGGTTGTCAAGGATTACTATTTAGGGGTTGGCTAGGGTATCGAGGTTATTTCCAGAACTAGCTAACTCATGCTTGCAACTAACTTGTATCTCTAAGTCTGACGTACTCAAGAGGGGATACCACCTATGTTGCTTATAGCACTTATACCCATACACAAAAGACTTAGTAATTAGAATGGATATATATAAATGAAAATGGATCATGAGATTGTGTATATGTAACATCATATTATGGTTGCTATTGTGAGCATGTGTTTAGCATCATGATTTGATGTGTGTGCTTTTCTGCACACCCCTCACTGAGTTTGTGAAGCTCATCCCTCGAGAAAAAAGTGAATTTTTATTTTTAGATGGTGGAACCGGAGCTAAAGCAGGTTGATGATCAGTTGTGGTTGTGAGGTCGTGTCTACAAGACACAATGGAGAATATTATGATTCCCTTTTATTATTATGGTTATTATTTTAATGATTGTAAGGTGTATTTATTTATGTAGCATGTGGGTTAACTTTAATTTGGGCTTGTAACTCTATTATTATCATTGTAGATTGATCACCATGTATCATATTAAATTATAAACTTTATATACGTACTCTGATTTTAGTAGATGATCTCGTGGTTTGTGAGATAGTAGACTGCTTCTGTAATCCTAGTGAGGATAGGTTAAAGGTTGAAAATCCAGTGCTAGATACCCTGGCCTATATTTGAGGCAGGGTGTGACAAGTGGCATTACTTAGGCACTCACAAGAAAAAGCTTAGGGTTTCTAGGTTTACACAAAGAAGAAAGCGAGAAGAAGAGGAGAGATGTGTTAAGCAAGGCCCAAACCCCTCTCTTATACACTACACTTGCTAGAAATTGCTTCAATCCTCACGAATTTCACTCCTTTCAAATCCCTTATTTAAAGGAGAATCTTTCTCCAAGGTTGGAAAGAACAAGAACACCAAGGCAAGGAAGTAAAATCTTCTAAAAGTGGTCCAAGTCCAAGCAACCTCGGAAATCTCAAGCAATGGAACGAAGAGACACCTCCTATAGCTCACACGACCTAAGCAAGAGGTGAAAATGAGGTTCAGAACCCCTTGCCCCCACTTAAGCTCGATCAAAAGCTCAAAGGTCCATCGCGGAACTGGTGCTATTTGTGCCATACTTGAAGGCCCGTGCCATTCGGCCAACATCAAATAAAGCCTGACCGATGCCAGCCAAGTACATTATACTTCTGACAATAATAATAATAATGGGTGTACATACGTCCCATAGATTCAATTGGCCCCATGACATGACCAATCTATGTAATTCCATCCCCCAAGCGGTAGGAGTATACCCTAGTACTCCCCTCTGGACAATAAGCATCAAGACCATGTACACAATTCTGGTGAGTCACCGTTCGACCGAGTACTGAAGAACCTAAAAATGGAATGCAAATCCATTACCCCAATGATGCAACCGTAACCCGAATAGCAAGCAGGCTTACTAAGCAATAGTCAAGTCCAATCCCTAGTGAAGCAGCCCACGCAACAAAAACATACAACATCAAAGCAGCTTATGCAACGACAGTAAGCAACTCAAGCAACCTAGGCAATGGTAGCATAAGCATGCACACTCTACTTAGAAGCATTCAATTGGAGGCATCATGCAGATACGCTTCCTTTACAATTGAAAAACCCAAGGTTCCATAGCCAAAATGGCTGCCAACAAGAAACTTTTAAAATAAAAATCGGGGTGTTATAGTTGATTTGGTTGCCGATGGTTACCGTTAGTATTTTTTATGTTTTTATCCCCATGATATCTTGGTTTCAATAACACCCCATTATTTTTAACCCCACTTGGTTTTGATCTCGATGATGTTCTGCCAATACGATGTCATTTTTGATATTTTACATTGTGTTTATATCATTACCCTTGAGCACGATACCGAAATTTTTTTCTCACCTGAAAAAGTGTCCTATCTGGAAATCACTTCTTTGACTTTTAATTGTTTCATAGCCTCAATCAAATAAGGGCATTCTATACACACCACATTTTTCACCCCTTGGAAGGTTTGTGTAATGATGAGTTGGGAACCCCCTGAGAGGCAGATGGCTCATGTATTTACGCTCGAGATCTTTTTTTGCCCCTAGGAAATATATTTTTGCTCTCACCCTGGCATAAGATGGTTAAAAAAAGAATAAAAATATTTTCCAAATGGATAATGGATTTGACATATATAGAGTTGAACATGACCACCCAATGGACCACAGGCTGGTCCCAAATTGAGTCAAAAGTCCAATTGGACAAAAAACCCCTAAGTCAACTCAAGCAAAATTTATACTAACTTAGGCCTACACTGGGTGCTGTCTAGCTGACCTCATTTGCACCCAGGCCAACGTTGACCAAATGTCAACTATGTCGGCTAGAATACCAATTCTGTCGGGTCCTATGATTTTATAAGAATTTTGTCAATCTTCTGCCAAATCTTGACCTAATCTCATACCTTGACACCTAAGGGACATACCTTGACACATATGACCTTAGGACACCTAAAAGACGCTTGAAACACATGTGACAAATGTGTTAATTACCCACACCCTTCGGGAATATACACTTCCCATAAATTGACACAAAACTCTCTCAAAGTAAGGAAGGAGATCTCACACACTCATATAAAAGCATTCCTATACCTTCATTGGTAACCAAGGACTCTTCTAATTATAAATATATGACTCCTCCCACGTTTTGGGGATCCTACATACTCACAGACAATTTCACATAGTCATATGTACACATATTCGACAACCTCAATCATAGCCACTGAAATTCGTGCATTAGAATCGTAATGAACTAATATTGTACTTCACACCAGTATGACCTTGCACTAATTAAACATGAGCACGCACCTTCCAGCCAGGGAACACTATTCATCAAAGTTATAGAAGGGTATGTCTTCTTTCATTCCCTTTTTACAGATTTCTATTCCTAGTTTTTAGCTCATAGTTATCGTACTTACTAAGCATAACTCATTGTTGTCCCTAGTATGGCAGCAGTGAAGTGTAGCCGATTACATTACTCCACAGGGATTTTTAAAAAGTGCCCCTCTTTAAAGTTGCAGATTAAATTGTAATCTAGTTACTATAAAAGTTTCATGATTTTTCAATTTCTTTTACTATTTTTCTCAAAGTTTTCCGTTTCTAGCCAATGTAGAACCTGAGTTTTCCTCCCAATGAAATCTCATGTTGCAACCGGCTAAATACATTTTCTAGAGATATTCTGCAAAAAATTTATATTTAAAAATTTTTCATAGCAATGTCTTCTATTTAAGCTGATTTTATTACATTTTAAAATTTTATTTCAATTTTCTACCAATGGATTTATCATTGTTTCTACTTCTTTTTCAGCATATCTATGCATTACTTGTATATTCAATATCATGTTTACATGTTTTTTTTCTTGTTTAGATGCAATGGTCTCCCAGCCCCATGTTCAATTTCAATTATTCTATGCCTCATAAGATGAATGTTAAGGCTAGCTTTGTCTTTATTTATGCTTGTCTGCTTTATATTCCGCATACTAAGCATTCAAAATAGTTGGGTATAGGTATGTGAATATGAACTTCACTCTTACATTCTCGTCCATGTTTTCTTTTTAATATGTGAGTGATTATAATTCTTATACATGTTCAAAACCTAGATGGTCTATTCAATAATTTTCGTGTATAGCTAGGATATAAGTCCAGTGTTTATTGGGTGGACCGAGGTGCCCAACCCCTTCTTCAGACTGTAACCTGATATGAACCATAACCCATAGTTAGATAGTTTTAGATGGAGTCACTTTTTTTAATTTCAATTTCAATTAGCAATGGTTCCTATACCCTAATCTAGGTGGCAACTCCCATTCAGTGGAGAGACTGATGGTGGTCCCATCGAGGCCCCAGCTCCTCACACTAAACCCTCTTATAAGAAATTCCTCGTATAGGCACACCTTGTCGCCAACTGAGTCACAGGCTCTCTCGGTTGGAGAGGGGGCTCGGAGAGTAATAGAAGTAGGGATGTGATACGTCTCCCTATTTCTGACCAAATCTTTAATTGTAACCATGTTATTTGTTCGTATCAAAACCTAGGTCCATGGAAGGACCGGTAAAGGTTGGACCCATCCCCCCCCCCCCCCCCCCCCAGAACGGCCAAACTAGGCTCCACCGCGGTAGAAGGTGGAAGAACAAGAATGGCAACAGAAATGGAGGCAGAAACCCCCTCAACGGAGGGCTCTGCTAGAGGAGTAGGGGGTTGAAATAGATAGCCCTATTGGCAAAGGAAATTGTTTTGATCTTCACCACCCAGTCACAGTTAGAAGAGTCCATTAAAATGGAAAAGAAAAAAATAGCAGAGAAAGAAGAATAGAAGGAACGCAATAAAGAGACTCGTACTGGCAGCCAAACGATGCCCAACAAGCGGAAACAAGTAGCACAATGGCAGAAATGGTTATAAACGAAAGGAAACGGGCTGAGGAACGTCGACATAAAGTTTGTTATGACATTTATAGAGGTCACTAGCACTTGCAGAGCACAACAACGATGAAGATGAAGAAGGAAATGAAAGGATATATAGACCCTCAAGGAATGGGGATATTAATTGCCACCCACAACTAACATCCTTTGCGGGGAGGCATGGAATTCAAACTGAGTAGGTGCAATGGTTCGACTCCTCTTCCCTCAAACGACGGCACGATTGATGGCATGGTGCCCTCTCATCCATTTACCCATTAATAATATCTCTCTCAATCAGAAAAAACCTGCGACCACGTGGAGCACATGGCATGGAGAATCGGTGGCACATTGATGACAAGGGTATCAATAGTTCAAAACCCCAAAGGTGAATTCGTGAAAACCAATGATTTTCCCTCCACCATAATGCCAACTTAGGAGAGAAACCATCGCTCAAATTGGATCCCACAAAACAACCATTCAACGTATCAGATACCTACGATGGTCTCTCGGACCACTTGGTTACAAGGATAGAACTCATTGAGGGCACACCCACTCGACTCACAACTCGATCAAAGCTTCCTACTCCTACAGACCCTCGTGACTCGGCAAGAGTTGGGGGCATTCTGTTATGGTAAAAATCTAAGCACTAATGCCATCTTGACATGTGGAAGTAGGCCCGAGTGAGATGAGACTAGGGCCAGACCACCATACCCAATTAGAAGTTGAGTGAACCAGAATCAACAAGTAGACCGGCTCGGTCGTTGAGTGACCGAGCTATGTACTCATTGTTGGGGATCCCCACACTCCACATTAGTTTTGATATAACAAACAAGTGAGAATTCTAATGGTTACCTGTTTAGTGTGATATGAAGGACCAATGGGTATGTTGCTTGCCTCAAGACAAAGAGCATGGAAACATATAAGATCTTAGGGTTGCATAATGAAGCTCAAGATATGGATACAAGGAGAATACATGAAGACATGGATGAAAGAAGAAATCGAAATCTTGAAAAAGAAGATTGAAGACATGAAGACCTAGAAGAGTTCTAAATTAGGTTGTAACAATCCACGCTGCACGCACTGCACTCATCATGCATGCATGTGTTAGAATGACCCTAGGAGGAATTTAAGACAAATGATCTCAAGTATATTAACCATTTCAATATCACTAGACTAGACTTCAAGGGTATTTTAGTCATATAAATTAGCATAGTCAAGAAATGGATTTAACAGGAAAAATGTGGACAATCGAGTTGTGAGACCATCACAACTTGAATCAGGCCATTTGGACATCCAAAGAAAAAAGATATAATCATTTGAGTAACTGCCAAACAATTAAAAACTCAAAATAGAGGCATGTAGAGACCCAATTTTTTTACCATCCCCTGAATCTAATGACTTATGGATCTTGGATGTGACCTCTCACTTCCGATCAACAGAGATGACAAAATAACTGAGGAAACCCAACCCAGCACGATTCCATACCCACTTAAGAAATCCCAAAAATCTCACGCGAAAGAAAAAAAGGGTCCAATTATGACTTCTTATATACGAAGGAATCCGATCCAAAGTAACCGTATGGATGGATAGTGCTCAGAATCACGATTCCAACAATAAATGGCACGTCAAAATCGGATCATTGGATCTTCCGTAATCATTCTCAGAAAAATCATATTTTACGCGTGCGCCCCTGCACCCCTGCTGCCTTGCGTGCCCTCGCAGTCCTGCCCTGTACCCTTGTTCCCTTACGTGCCCCTGTGGCCCTGCCCTGCGCCCTTACTGGCTTGCATACCCCCGCAGCCCTACCCTGCACCCCTGCTGTCTTATGCGCCACTGTAGCCCTGCTTGCACCCCCTCTGCCTTGCGCATGCCCACCAACCTACCTCTCGTGCACCCATGTCTGCCCCGCACACCCCTATCTTGTGTGTCCCTCCTTACCTAGTGCACCCTGGCCCAGCCTCGCTGCTTCCATCGATCGCCAGAATCTTCACTCCAGTGGCATGAATTGTAAAGAAAATTTCCCTTCACCCATTTGTGCACTTTGAACTGCCCTACTAGTGTACCCTTCACCGCGACCTCCCATTGGCCCAAAATGTGTTTCTACACCTCACTGGCCAAAGAAATTCACTCTTCACCTCATTGGTCCAAAAATTCATGTTATTACCCCATTGGTTTAGAAAAAATCACTTTTTGACCCCATTGGCCAAGGAAATTCCTCTTTCCTCCCCATTGGTTCAAAAAACCTATAAATACAATCCCTCCATTTGGTTTTACACACTCAAGCCTCCTAGTGAGCACTGCTTGTAGAGAAGCTCTACCCTCTCTCCTCCCCTCCCCCCTTGAGGTTTTTCAAGTCTTTGGAGAGATTTTCATAAGATCCAAAGTGTTCCTCGGATCTTCGAAGTGTTCTTCGAGCCTTCGAAGTTCTTCAACCATCTGTCTTTTTTTAGTGAGATTTTTGTGTAGAAGAATCTTTTCCTTAGTCTCCCCTCCCTCTTTGAGGTTCTTCAAGCCTTCAAAGCGATCTTCATAAGATCCGAAGTGTTCTTTGGGCCTTCAAAGTTCCTCAATCATTTAAGTTTCAGCCTCTTCCAAGTGGAAGCTCTGCCAGAGTGCCAACTCAGCCTAGCCCTTTCATAGCCTATTATTCCCAACGGAAGCTCTATCGGAGTGCTACCTTAGCCTAGCCCTCCCATAGCCTAACCCTAGCAGAAGCTCTGTCGGAGTACCACCTCAGCCAAAATCCAGAAGTAGCCTATCCCTAGCAGAAGCTCTGCCGAATTGATACCTCAATCTAAACCCGAAAGTAACCGTTCCTATTCGGAGCTCTGTCCGAATATTACCATAGTCAACATATCTCAAAAAAGGAAGTTGAAGGTCAAGACCATCTTTCCCTGAGCTGGGAGAATCCACAAGAAAGCTCACGCCAACATTAATCAGGGGGTTCATCCCTCTTGACCCGAAACAAGGGTCAAGCTCAAGTACAATTTCTCAACCGAATTAGCATAATGTAGACTTTATATTAAACTTGTTTTAGTGTACATAATTATTTAAATTCAGTCAATGTATATATGTGTGATAACTTAGTCATGTATCCGGAATAGGAATAATTGTGAAAAATATTCGTTCTCAAGCATCTAGTAGGAAGACCGGTTGAACTGGGTAGATTAGGTGCCTAACACCTTCCCAACTCTACAATCTGATACATACCTTAAATCTCTAGACCAGACCAACTTCTAGGCCCTTTTCTCAGGAATTGGGCCCACCATCGGATCCTAAGCCCATAATCCTAGGTGGTGACTCTAAACCCTTTTTGTATGATCCCGATCCCCCCGTATTGGATCATCATCAAATATCCTTCTCAATGACGACCTTTACACTCCTACGAAATAGGCCTCCACATATCTTTGAGCGACGGTACGGCAGTGTAGGGCCCGTAGGTAAGCACACATGACACACCTCTCCCTAAGAAAAAGAAAAAGAGAGGAGAGAGGTCCGAATTGCAAGTCTTTTTTTCTCCCCCAAGGAAGGGAAGAGAGAGATCTTCGACCGCTACCCTCATAGTGGCGACTCCACTGGGGACTGTCAAGCTTTCGATACTAGATGCTACCATTAAATGCAAGAACATTTTCCACCACATTTTTTGAAAACATGTTTGTCTAACCCCATGTTTGAAATTGTATTCGCTAACCGCATCATGCATCGTGTTCTAAGTAAAATCATTTGGCGAGGGACTCCCTGTCATCCCCGTATCCTCGGGGAGGTCAGTGCATATTATGGAGAGTACTTTAAGAGCAAATGGTACTCACTTCATATACAAGGGTATAGGGTATTGTTAAACAGTGAGGATGTTCATATTTATGTCAGCACCCTCAAGGAGGTCTGCGCACTTTACGACATTTTGAGATCGATTAATGATATTCCTGTATTACACTTTTGCACACAATCACTCATGGTTCCACCACCCCATGGCCAGTTGCTTAATCTCGTGTGTAGTCATGAGTAATGGGCAAGAAAGTCACCCACTTGATCTCGTACCTCTAGGTATATCAAAAGGATTATGTACCTTGTGTCTATAGATACTGTTAAGGAAGCCTTGTCAGTCCTATTGCATCCATTGCATACTCGCATTATGTAACAAATAGATGAAAAATGCTAGGAACGCCACAAGCTGATCTATAGAATTTATTTGAGGTCTTAAAAATGAATCTTCTTATAATGCATTCTAGTCATAAAGAAATGCTCTCCTAAGTGGGTTTCGGATAAAAGGTGTCCTTCCTCCTTAGAAATGAAATATGGATGATATGGTTTGTATGACTCCGGGGTGATTCCTGTCAAAGTCTTGCAAAATGTCAAATTATCTAAAAGACCCAAGGAAACTAAGAGGAAGGCCACCTAGTGGGGTAGACTAAAGAAAGTATGACTTAATTGACAGAGAATGTCTTATAGGAATATTCTGGTCAAGCCATTTGTATGTATCTCCCACCTATGACATTGAGTGGACTAGAGGTATCAATCCCTATCCCCTCCCTATAATTAAGTGGACTAACTTTGGATGAATGATTGGTTGACAATTGAGTAGATGAATGAACAAAGGATTGGGAATACAAGAATCCAAAAATAAGCCACTTTTGGTTCAGACACAATTCCACACGTCAAGTATTCTCCGTGGTCCATTTGGACACGTCAGGGTAACCGGTTGACTCACTTAAGTCTAGTGTCGCCTCCATCATCTCTCTAAGACTGTCTACCATCAAGTGATTACAGCCTAGTTCATATGGATCCACACAATGCTAAATGACTCAAGCAAGCATGGGTCCACCCCGTGGATACTAAGCAGATAGAAATGGTCAAGGTCAAGAGTGGATTGGCCTAGATATTACATACTTTGAAACCCTCCCAGACTGATGTAATACCCCGCTTCTTAAACCCGGTCCGATTTCGCGATTGAACCGGTTTGACCATGCAGGAACCAAGCCAGAGGAAATTAGAGAGGGTTCCTTATGGGCTATGATGGCACAGGTGACCTTAAACACCGGCTGACCAGATAAGTCCGAGCCAGTGCCAGAAGAGACGGGAGTGCCCAAGCCGTGTACATGCACCTACCATAAGGCCATGTACGGATAAAACAGGTATTATATCCGTATTTTAAGGTATATACGTATGCTACATCGAATGCCAGGGGTGGGGTTCGTGCCGAGGCCCGAACCCTGTCAAAATCCCAAGTTTTGGCCCTCAGGTGGGCGGACAGGTGGGTGCACCCACCCACCTGAGTGACCCCTCCATGTGCACTATTCACTTAATTAGGAATTGTATATATAGCTTTATGTTTTTTTCTTTCCTTTCCATTTATGTCACCCGTACGTTGGTGAAGATAGTAAAGAGGAGAGAGAAAAGAAAGGGAAGAAGAAGGGAAGAGAAGGAAGAGAAGAGAAGAGGGATTTCAGCGACGCCAAAGCTCGATCTTCCCATTCCGGCGCCGGGAGAGTGATCTTCAACTCTAGATCTACAGTTAAAGGTAAGCAAAGTTGGGTTTTGTGAACATTCACCATACCCAAGCTTTAAACCCTTGATTCGAGTATGGTTTCTTGAGATCTTGTAAATCCCCTTTGAAATGATGAATCTAAGGTTTAATAGATGATTTATGTGTTGATCTTGAAGGATTTGAAGAGATATTGACAAGGTGGAAGAAGCATTGTGGGTTTGAAGTGATTTGGAGGGTTTGAGGTTGTTCTTGAGCAAAGAAGGTAAGATGGTTTCCCATCACTTGAATCTAACCTAGATCGAGGTTAGAACCATCCTATAAGACCTTGAAGGTGTGAAGAATGGATGGGAAAAGCCCCCATTTGATTCTCCAAAGAATGGAGAAAATGGGGAAGAAATAGGGTGTTTCCCGCCAAGACCGGTGGGTGCAACCGGTGGGCCCCTACCCGCCTGTGGGCACCCACCTGAGAAGGCAGGGGGGCCATTGGGCACAACCGACGGGCCCAACCGGTGGGCCATCCTACCCGCCGGTCCTAGCAGGGGCCCCTGGCCCAACCGACAGGTGGAACCGGCGGGCCCCTACCCTCCGGTCCCAACCGGTGGGTAGGAACGGTGCGCCAGACTACCCACCTGTCTGACCCACCCGTGTGGCCCCGAGTGTGATCCGTACATCCGATTGGACCCAAATCGGACGTGTGACCTTCTTTTAACGTTCTAAACATGATTTTGTCATCGGATTTCATTAATCTTGATCCTAAAATGGTGAAGTACTAACCCCGCTCAATTATGTTAGGTTCACCAAATCCTAACCGATTCGCACCGGATCTCACCGTACCAAACGGGAATCCTTGTACGCTACAAGTAAGTGGGGAGAGGACGTTTGGCCTTGTTTCAAGGCATTATTTGGCATTCATTTAATTATATCTAGTCTAGTCATGCCATCATGAATATGCTATGTAGGCTAGTCATTCCACACATTGATGTGCATATGTGCTATGTTTACTTTCCAAATGCCAATTGAATGAGATGTTTATATGTTGAATGTGGACATCATTGTGCATGTTGCATTGATAGACTAGATGCCATAGTCGGCTTGGAGACAAGTGCATTGGTGGCCTATGGAATGGGACACGGAGGCACTATGCAATCGTACTATTGTCATATAGGAGCATGCGGTATTAGGATTCTCACCATCCCGTGCTACGACCCTTCCCAATAGGGGTTAAGGTGTTAGGTTATCATTTGGGGGGAAGCAGTGGTAGCGGTCGTCGGGTCACTGTGGCGGTTAGACATAACGCCCAGTGGGTCATGTAGGATAGCCGACAACCCCGGTGATGCATTCAAGAGGGCCAATCATACTGCTTTTAAATTGTTGGAGTCTGCATCTTTATTTTCAGTCATTTATATTTCTGTTGAGAGCCGGTGGACGGCATTGTCTTTACTTTCCGAGTACTCACGGTGGGCCTTCTCTGACAGCCCTATGGGCGTATCGCGGGAGGGAGTTCACGGCTCGTACCCGGAGTATATGCGCACTGTGGTTGTAGTAGCACTAAAACTGAGGACTTAGTAATGTTGCTTAGGTGGATGTGATTTAAAATGTATAGCATGGCATGTAGTGCATATGATGTGTTGTGTTGTGTGGACTGCTGTGTGGTCCATCTTTCTACTTACTGAGCTAGTCAGCTCATCCCACGTGTACACCCCTTTTTAGATGATTTTGCAGGTCATATATCTGAGGAGCATGGGGTGGGTCCCACAGTCGAGTTTCCTGAAGAGGACTGGTGGACCCTTGAGGAGTTAGAGCACGGCACTGACTGCTCGTGCGAGAGTTGTGCTGCAGGACAACAGTTCTGAGGCTGAGCTGAGCTCCACCTTTGAGGCCGTGCTGAGCTCCACTTCTGAGGCCGAGCGGAGCTCTACTATGTGATGCCGAGCTGGGCTCAACCCTTGATGCCGAGCTGAGCTCTAGCCTTGATACCGAGTCGAGCTGTGTACACTGATTGTTTTGGTGGATTCCCTTATGTACTTGATAATTGAACTTTATTTTTATTGTGTAAATATCATGCCTTCAGGCCCAAATGTATATAATTATTGTATCACAAATCGGGTATTAAGTATTATGGGATTATTCACAGGTAAAACTTAGTCTTCCACTGATCTGATGAGTTTATATTAGTTGTGTGTATGTTGTGGTGGAATATAGTATCTGATGATCCTGGCAGGTTTGGGTTAACCGGTGTTAACTCGGTCACTGGCCCGGTTTAGTGTGAACGGGGTGTGACACTATGTGCCCTAGGAATCCAATTTTCTTCAACCAAAATTCACATTTGCTGAATTTTGCATATAACTCTTGTTCTCTTAACCTTTGGAGTACCATCCTCAAGTGCAATGCATTCTCCTCTTCAGTCTTTGAGTAAACCAAAATGTCATTGATAAATACGATGACCCACTTATCGAGAACATCATAAAATACTCAATTCATCAAATCCATAAAAGCTGTTAGTGCATTGGTCAACTCGAAAGGTAGCATTAGGAATTCATAATGATCATATTGGGTCCTAAAGGCTGTCCTGTGTATGTCACTGCTCTTTATCTTAAGCTGATAGTAAGCAGACTTGAGATTAATCTTCGAGAATACTTTAGCACCTTGCAATTGATCAAAAAGGTTATCTATGCACAGCAACGGATACTGGTTCTTAATGGTCAATTTGTTCAATTCTCGATAATTGATGCACATACACAAACTCCCATCCTTCTTGACAAATAAAACTGGGGCACCTCAAGGAGAAACATTTGGGTGTGTAAGTCCCTTCTCTAACAAATCCTGCAACTGAGTCTGTAACTCCTTTAATTCGGGTGGTGCCATTTTGTACGGAGCTTTAAACATTGGGGATACTTTGAGAACTAAATCAATAGCAAACTCTAACTCCCTGTTAGGCGAGAACCGGGTTAGATCATCTGGGAAGACATTGGGAAACTCCCTAACTACATTTAATTCTTCTAATAGTGTGACACTTGCTTCCACATCTTGTACTGAAGCAGGTTAGCCTTGACATCCATCTTCTAGTAATTTTACTGCCTGTAAGGCAGAGATGAGGATGTCTCTGTGTCATTTTATTTTATTTGCTTGATACACTAGCTCTTCACCTTCATCACTCACCACTTTAATTTGTTTCTCAGCACACATCACATTTTTCGGTGAGCGGATAACCAATCCATGCCCAACATTAAGTCAAAATTTTGCATTTTAAATTTGATAAGCTGGGCATCCAACTTCTTTCCACCTATTTCAATGGGATGTGGTCCATACACTTCATTTAATTGTGCTACCTTGCCTGTAGGTGTGCTAACAATCAACTTACTCTCTAGAGCCTTGGGGTTGCTTTAGATATAAAAGAATGTGATGGTCCAGAATCAAATAACACATAAGCTGGTATACCCGAGATAGATAGGATACCTGCTACAACATCGGGGCTTGCTTCAACCCCTTCAGCTGACAATACGTACATTCTCCCTTGAGGCAAGCCACCTTAAGTCAATACGGGCCTATGAACAGGAGGCAGACTCTATACAACAGCTGACTTGTAGGGCAATCCTTCGTAAAATGCCCAAGTGACTGGCAAACATAGCACCTATTTTGGGAGGCTTGCACTGGTACTGGTGATCTCTGTATTTGACCTGGTGTGGTAGAAGGACGAGGTGGCCATGGGGCTATAGGCACCGTACTAGTGTTTGGGCAAAAAGAGGTAGTACCCGATCTATGGGCCGGTCGGGGCATATAACTCGATGATCTGCAAGGCTACTGATATGATGACCATAATTATATGGCCCATAGAAACTCTTGTTCGGGCTGCCCAAGTCTGCATAGGGGTTGCACCTCTTCAAAAGTCCAGGTGTGGTGGAAGACTTCCTTTTGCTTGTCTTCCATAGTCTTGGCCTTTTGTACAATTTGGGCATAGTCAGTTAAATCCATAGCCCCTAATATTGTACCAATAGACACTTTTAGCCCCTTCAAAAACTTCTATGCCTTCTCCTTTGTTGTTTTCATATGTGGAGGAGCGAAGTGGAATAAGTCCTCAAATTGCTACTAGTACTAAATGATGGACTTACTTCCCTGAGTCAAGGCTGGGAACTCTACTTCCTTCTTGTATCTGAAGCTGGTGGGGTAATAATTTGACAAGAACAATTCCTTGAACTATTCCCATGTCGATTCTGGATGAGTTGTCATTAAAATAGGCTTGGAAGCCTTCCACCACAAATCGACTTCATTATTTAACTGTAACCAAGCATAAATGAGCTTCTGAGGTTCTGTACATTCTACCACCTCAAATATCTTTTCCATCTCTTCGATCTATTGATCCAGATCTAAAGAATCACTCCTCACCTACCTTTGCAGTAGTGGCCACTGGTGTGTAATATGGGGGATAAGCCGGGTAATACTGATACAGAGGTGGCATCATTTATGGAGAGGTGCCATAAGGTGGGAACCGTGGAGTTACCACAGGTGGTGTACCCCCTAGTTGGTCCTGTGGTGGTACTACAGGTGGTGCACTCCCTTGTGTATCTACAGGTGGTGCTCGAGGAGATGCACCCCCTAATTGAACTCCAACACCTGGCACAATAGGACGATCTTATGGAAAAGGTGCCCCATGAGGGTGTTGACCCATATGCATAGGGTTTAACTGTTGATGCACAACATTCAGAAAGGTTTGCTACTGCCAAAGTAATTGCTACTGAAATGCCTGTTACGACTGTTGAATAAGAGCCGTAACATCATTTGGAGTAACAATAGGAGGAGGATCCAGCATTTCATGCCTAAGTGAGTCCTCCACTATTTCTTCTCATCTAAGATTCACCCGGGGTCAAGGTCCCTGTTTGAATTTTAAAAGTAACTGCAAGTGTATAGATCAGTGTAGCTAACAGGTGGAACACAAGGACAACAACCACTTTATTTTAGGTTTCTTCTAGTAATACGAAAGTGGACAAATTAATTATAGTGATCATTTCTAACTTCCGACCTAACACAAATCATCTAAAAGCGTCCTAACCAACACATCTAGGAATTTAAATATTTCAAACCATGCAAATAAAAAGTAAATAATTGAAAGTAAAAGTTCTGAAATAAAATAAATAAAATAAAAAGGGACGAAGGCTAGAGAGAGGCACACAAGTAAGTTTCTCTACTTAGCCCAAGGGATGCACCGTAAATAGTACAAGCTTCCCAACTTGACTAGAGAGTAACTCTTACAAGGGCTTCACTACTTAGCTTTAGGGAAGGGGAGGCAAAGTAAATAACTAAAAATAAATGCAATAAAATGATGGTCCATAGGTAGAGAGGGGCAAAGCTAACACATGCATCTAGCCAAGGACCTTGGGGGAAAGGGAAAACAATAAAGTAAAGACTGAAATTAAAAACCTAAGTTAAGAAAAAAAGGATAGTCAAGAGAGGGAATGAGAGGGGGGAGAAAAGACTTATGAGAAGCCTACCTACCTGAACTTCAATACTTGAACTTGAAAACTTAATTGAGATTTGAAATACTACTAGTACTAAAAACCAGATCTGGAAAGAGAAATTTGAACTTGAACAGAGATACTTCAAAGCTTGGATCTTGTCACCTAGATCTAAACCTTGAACTAGAGAATTAAAATTACAATACTATAAACTATAAACATGAAAGAAAACTTGCATTCATTCATTAAAACTCCATTACAAAAGTGTTTAACCAAAAAGTAAGAAGAACTAAAACGAGACTAAACCTAAAGAAGATAACTAGAAAAAGAGATAAAACCCTAAAAATAGAATTGTGCCTAAGAAGAGAGAAAAAGAGAGCATAAAAAATAATAACCAGCCATCCTCTCCCCTCGAACATTTTTTATTTATAGAGAAATGGGGAGAGAGACCAACGATTAGGGTAATGGGGGCCCACAATTGTGAGGTGGAGGAGATAGAGTGTAGCCCACGATTTTCTTATATTTTTTCTCTCTTATTTCCTTCTCTCTCTCTCTCTCTCTCTCTCTCTCTCTCTCTTCAAACTTGTGCACAACCCTTGGATGATTTTCTCTACTTGCTTGAAGAGTTAGACATCTTTGTTGATGATGTGGAGGAGAGAGACACGATTTGGACATGATTTATTTCTCCTTTTTTTCTTTCCTTTTTCTCTCTCTTCTTGCTCAAGAAACCCCATTGACCAACCTCTATTTCTTGTTTGAATCGATTGTGATGAGTAGGAGAGAGAAAATCTTCCAAAAAAAAAATCAAAAAAATAGCAACCAAGAGGTTCGAACTTAAGACCTCCTGGTGAGCAAGGGATTTTGCACACCACAACTCACCAACTACGCTAGATAATTGTTGTTATAAAAAATGAATCTTCAATTACTCAAGGGGGTGGTCCATCGATCCTTGTTGGCATTTGGAATATTCCTTGTACACTTGGGACAACTGCAATCGGGTTGGTTCTGCATCTCTGTTCAGTTCGGATCCATTATTCTTTTTCTTACCCAGAAAGAATAATCATTTGTATGGGTGACCAAAAAATTGTGTAATTTTAATTGAACACATCTATCTTGCTCAGAATTTCATCCTCTTCGCAACTAGGGAAAGAAATAGGACCTCTTTATGTGTAAAATTGGAGATATAGTGCCCGATAGTCCTTAAGGCCTTGAAAATATAAAACCTATAAAAAGAGAGTAAAACCCAAGGTAGCTCCATTCTAAATATGTAAAATGCATGTTTTACTACCCTAGATTCCACACATAAATGTGTTCATCAGTCCCCAAGGATTAGGTGGTCTTCCGACAGGTTGGAGACCACGTGGGGCTTCTCGTGCACTACTACCGGATCTAGTGAGTACCATGGTGCGTTCTACCTAAATTGCATCAATTAAGTATGAATTAAGTGCCACATTTATTTCATCCAAGCACAATAAAATGCACATTAGGTTTTTGGTCATGTAATCATAATGCATTTCATCATCATAGCATGTAACCATAGCATCATCTCTTATATAAAGGCATAACCAATCCCACAAGAGTATGCATGCAATTTATTGTTCAATAGCTTATATCTCATGCACAACTAGGGTCCAGAGGGCTTGAGGAACAAATCCCTAAAATTTAGGACATTTTGGCCCAAAAACCACACCGGCTGGTTATACTGGTGGGTGGGCTAGGTTCAGGACCTACCGGTCGCGCGCGTGACACTTTTATGAGGGCAGAAAAGCCCTCATTTTCAAAACACTTCATTTCTCTCTTTTGCCTCTCTTCTCCAAATCGCCTAAGGCAACAAGAGAAGGTCTAGGAGCCCTTCACAAGCCTCACTCACACCTACATTTGGATTCACAACTCTGCAACACTATCCTCAACCTCAAGTAAGTGGTTTTCTCTTCCTTCTCTTTGGGATTTCGGTTGTTCTTGTTCCATACTCTCTAAAATTTGTTTTTCTTTTGATTTCTTCCAACTAAAATGAATGTAGTGTTTGGGTATGTCACCCATTTCATGAATCTCATCTTTAATCATCACATATGCCATTCCAATGAATTGTCTAACCCTATTTTCCCAAAATGTTTGTTGTTTTAGGCTTTTTCCATTTTCTCTCTCCTTTCTTGCACAATGCATGATTCAAGGAGTCTATCCACTCAAATTTGGTTGCATAATAGTAGTAGGAGTGTTACATTGCACATATATATCACTTACCTCCCCTTGGCATGAATTTTCTCCATTTCTTGGTTAGGATTCTTGAGAAATTTAGGGGGGGTTTTCTCTTGTTTTGACCTCAAATATGTTAATATGGTATACTTATATGAAGTTGAATCCTCCATTACATATTATTATAAAAATTTCCTCAATGCTTAATTATCCATGGCTTATTCTCTTCTCTTTATGGAATTTCCCCCTTTTTCTTGCTTTGGAAATCTATCAATGCCTTGAGTTGATGTTAACTTTGCATTTGAATGAATCCATGCCTTAAATAAATGTTCCATATTTTGTCTTTTATTTGTATAATGCATCAAGGTATCATGATTCTATGATGCTCATTTATCAATACATGGTTCTTGTCACTTACCACTCATAGATGATCACATTATGACTATGGCATTGCATCATAAGGGTTTTCTCCTTTCATTTGGTATTCAATACACATTGCCTATACTGTGTACCTAATATGAGTGTCATTCCCATTAATTTTCCTCCTAATGAACTTATTGCCTTGATTCTCTTCCATCCCTTGTTTTTATAATTTCCTCTTGAAAACTTATCGGTTTCTCACTTTTTTCTCATGGATTTTGCAGAATGTCTTCTTGCAAGGGTAAGGGAGCTGCCTCCTCTTCTAGGGTTGATAATGCCCCCAACAAAAAGAGAAGGGGTACAGCCACTAGTTCTTCCACTCCTCGTGCCCGTGCTAGGAGAAGTGTTTATGAGGACCTGGAGGATTACGATGAGGGTCTATTTAGGAGTCTTGAGGCTGGCCTCTCTTGGTCTACCTTCTTTAAGAGGACAGTCCTCATGGAGAAGACTATTGTGGTAGGGGACTTTACTCGAGTTCAGATGCTCGAGAAATTCACCGCCCTCAGCAGGCCATACTTTCTATTGACTCTCTCTGCTACCCGAACCTTGTCAGGATGTTCTACTGCAACCTGAAGGTTTTGTATGACGACATGGTGTACACCATCACCAGCTAGGTGAAGGGTCAAGACATCAGACTCCCCATTGATCTATTGGCGGGGATCTTAGGCATCTCATTGGAGGGTACTTGGTATTACTACCCTCCTAGGGGTAAGGCCTTGGGCCCTCTTATGAGTGAGACCCTCCAGAGACATGTCTATGAGACCATTTGTGGTTGTGCCATCCACCCTGAGTTTGAGACAGCCTTCCTTCCAGAGGTTTGGGTTTTCAGCCATCTAGTGCAATTCAACTTACTTCATCTGGCCGGGCACCAAAAGTAGGAAAATTTTATGGCGGCATACATGGCATAATACATTTACACGGCTATGGGGAATGCCTCCAGCCTATGCCTTCCATATGTGATCATGAAAACCATGGAGTACTATATAGGTCACCCATCTGACGACAACTACCCATATGCCTTGTCCCTTACCAAGGTATTCGAGTATTTCCAAGTGGACCTTGAGGGTGAGGTGGGGAGGTCTCCATCAGATAGATCTCTTGGGGTATCTTACGTAAGATGGAGCTATATAATCTGATAGGGCTACAATGTGGGTGGCTGACCAGGAGGAGGTTGACGAGGAGGAAAATGAGGACTATGTCGTTGAGGCATAGGAGGAGGATGAGGTGATGAAGGATGTATGTTCTTTGATTTGTTCCCCTATTGCCAATGCCATTACTGCTCTAAGGAAATCATTTGTGACTTCTTCAATGTTCTCCGAGTTGTTCTCATAAGGTATGGTGGGTTGAATTAGAGAAGCGGGATCACCATCCTGACCTTCTCCTAAAGCATTCACTGATCCTGTTGATGAGGTCATATTGGGAAGTTTGGAAGTGCAAGCATATCCTTCCAACTGTACCCTTCCATCCATATTTTTTTTGGATTATACACTGACCCTTGAGAATGGGATTGGTATGAGGATGATGAGGGATATGAGGCAGGGTGATATGAAGGTGATGTGATGTGAGAGGTAGGGTTTGAAGATTGGGGGTGATAAGATGAGGAAACTCCTTCTCCTTGATGATGTGGTGAAGGTTTATGAGATGGTGGAGGTTCGTAATATGGTGGAGGTTAGTAATATGGTGGAGGTTGGACGTATAGTATGGTGGATTCTTCTGTTCATGAGGAAGGATGAATGGAGGGTGACTGATATTCTGATTCTTCTTCTAATGATTCTTTCCTTTTGGGAGTCCTCATGACTCTGGCCCTTTGACTCATGACTTTCCGGTAAGCATTGGCATTCATGTGATTCTTCCGGGCTCAGGATACAATGAGTTGAGTGGGATCACTCTCTATTGCTTCTTCATCTAGGTTGTCCATATGATCATAGAACATGGGGTAACAAAAGTGCTTATCCAACTGATACATGTGAATGGCCCTTAGGAAGGAGTTGTACTCTTTTTGGCAAGCATTTTTGACAAAACCACGGATGTGCCCTACTAATTTTGGAGGAAGGGACAATATTTACACAAGCTAGAACTTCTCTTTCCATTCAACATGCCTCTCCTCTTGATATTTCTTAGCATCCCTAATAAAATAGGTTGGATCATAGAACCAAGGGTCCCAATTTTTCCAGTCACTCATTGTTGCCAACTTGTTTATGGTTCCATGATCCGGGAGGAGATTGGTATTAACATTAGGAGATTGTTTAATCTTGACTTCAATGGTCCCATTGTCTACCAAATCCTGGATTACATACTAGAGACCTATGCATCTTTCAGTGTTGTGCCCCTTCTGAGTGTGGTAAGCACAATATTCATGATCTCTATACCAAGCTAGGGGAGGGTTACTGATTACCCTTGGAGCCATTGTCCTTAGCAATCCTTGCTTCTTTAGATTTTCATACATTGCTGTCATGGGAATTCCTAAATCAGTAAACTATCTCCTTGGATGAGAAGCCTTCTGAGCGAGGGCATCTGCTTATATCACGAATGGTTATGAAAGAGTGACAGGTGAGACCGACTGTTGGACCATGCCTACCACGTTAGTTTCGGGACCCTTTCCCCCATCCAACTTTGGTGTTCTTCCCTGCATCTTAGGAGGATCCTTGGTACTGAGCTTCCTTTAGGATTCTATTTTCAACACGTGTACTAGTGGCTATCAAGGCATCAAAATTTTGCAAATGTTGGTAGTAAAGAACATCATAATAAGGTTTAGACAAGTTTCCAATCAACATTTCTACTTGCTCTGCTTCTGAAGGCTGATCTACCATCTTGGAGGCCTTCCCTAAACCTCATCAAGAAGGTGGTGAATCCTTCTATAGACTATTGTCTCAACGGCTCAACAACGCACGCAACCTTGCGAGTGGTAGGGCAGCCAGAGGCACGGCATGTGCAGCCACGCCAGCAACCTTACAGCATTCAAGAGCACAATTAGGTGACACATGGGCTACACTTGGGTGCACACGTAGACACACTTATTCAACACTTGGGGCATTCAAGAGCATACATAGGCATACTTGGGTGCACACTTAGGCAACAGTTGTGGGCATGCATGGGCACAGTTAGGCAACACTTGGGCTATTCATTGTGCACATGTAGTCAACACTTGGGATGTTGTGCGGTCATTCACTGTGTCCACGTGGGCACACGTGGTCAACACTTGGGGGCATGTGTAGGCACACACTTGGTCCATTCAAGAGCGCGTTGTCAGTGCTTTAGACCTTTCTAAGCAACCATGCTGGAAATTAGCACTTTCACTAGCGCTAAGTCAGCCTAACCACCCTCCTTAAGGGACTAGGGAAGAGAAGAAGTGAACACAAGAGTGAGTTTGAGAAGAATGAACTTGTATAGCACTAGACAACTCTTGAGTACAAGGCTTGAGAACTCACTTGCTTGGTTGAACACTCTCGGTTGGTCCTTGGTGAGTGCCTTTGCCCACCTCCTTAGCGGAGCTCTAGAAATCTCTCCCAGAATATCTCCTGTGAATATCTTCTACAAATATCTACAATAAAATATCTATTGTTACTACACCTTTGTAGAAAACTCTAGAACTTGGACCTTACTTAGCCCAATGGCCTAAGTCCATAGGCTTGGTGAGCTAGGCCCGTGGGCCTATGTTGGGTAGGTCGTGACATTCTCCCCCACCTAAATCTACGACGCCCTCATCACAACCTCCTTGTGGTACTTTTATTCACGAGTCGTCTCAGCATGCCAGTTGTCTCCCATCTCGTCTCG
>NW_024868133.1:42500-70000 GCF_013358625.1 Macadamia integrifolia
GTGTTTATTTTCTTAATATCAAATGACGATGTGAATATGTGATGAATGATGACACCATTGTGCATAATGCATTAGTAGACTAGATGCCGTAGTCGGCTTGGAAACGAGTGCATTGGTGGCCCGTGGAATGGGACGCGGAGGCACTATGCAATCATACTATGTCACATAGGAGCATACGGTGTAGGATTATCATCTTCCCGTGCTATGACCCTTCCCAACAGGGGTTGAGGTGTTGGGTTACCATTTGGGGGGAAGAAGTGGTCACGGTTGTCGGGTCACTGTGGCAGTTAGACATACTCCCGGCTGGTCAATAGGACAGTCGGCAACCCCGGTGGTATATTCAAGAGGGCCAATCGTACTGCTTTTAAGTTGTTGGAGTCAGCACCTTTATTTCTGTTATTTACTTTATGTTGAGAGCCGGTGGTCGGCATGTTTTACTTTTCTGAGTACTCACGGTGGCCCTTCTCTGACAGCCCTATGGGTGTATCGCGGGATGAAGTTCGCAGCTCGTACCTGGAGTATACGCGCACTGTGGTTGTAGTAGCATTAAAACAAGGACTTAGTAATGTTGTTTTGGTGGATGTGATTAAAAATGAATTGCATAGCATATAGAGCATATGGTTGTGATTTGCTGTGTGGACTGTTGTGTGGTCCTTCTTTTCACTTACTGAGCTAGTGAGCTCATCCCACATGTGCACCTCTTTTAGACGATTTTGCAGGTCATCAAACTGAAGAGCACGGGTCGGGCCCCATAGTTGAATTTTTGGAAGAGGATTAGTGGGTCCCCAAGGAATTTGAGCACAGCACGGACTGCTTGTGCGAGGGCTGTGCTGCGGGACAGCAGTTCTGATACCGAGCTGAGCTCTACCTTTTGATACCGAGCTGAGCTCTACTTCTAATACCGAGCTGAGCTGGCTCTCTAATTTTTGATGATTCCCTTTGTGTACTTGATATATAAGTTGTATTCCTTTTGTGTAAATATCATACCTGCGGGCCCACATATACTTAACTATGTAATTACAATTTAGGTATCAAGTATAATGGGAACATTTACAGGTAAACTAAGTCTTCTGCTGAACTGTTGAACACTTTCATAGTTGTATGTGTGCTATGGTGGAATACTGTATCAGATGATCCTGGAAGGTTTGGGTTAGCCGGTGTTAACCCGGTCACTGGCCCGGTTCTATGTGAACGGGGTGTTACAACGGTGGTATCAGAGCGTGATGCTCTATTCCACTCATAGCATACCATTAGACCCCATAGAATCTATGATAGGAAATGGGATTGGGTTAATGTAAAAACTTCAAAGAGATAAAAGTCGAGGAAAGAAAGTCATAAAAATGGTTGCATTTAGTTATTGCATTCATGGCATGCATGAGAGAAAATGAAAGATTAATTAATTGATGTCATAACCCATCAAGTATGAGTTTGATGAAATTTCGGCTGCATAACGGCACAAAACAAGATTTCCAAAAATTTTTACACAAACACCTGATAAACAACAGATATATAAATAACAATGATCAAAATTTACAAAAGATACCACAACTAAACTACACAGGTATTCAAACATACAAACTCATCACAAACCACCATCAAAACACATCACCCCACAAATAAGTCCAATTACAAAGAAAGTACAAAGAATGAGAAAAGAACGAAAAATACAATGAGATCAACAACATAAAACAGGTGAGAAGCTGGTGTGGATGAGCTAAGTCCTCACTGATCATCGTCATCATCATCGTCCAATACTACTACGTTCACCTGAGGTCTAGAGTTAACGTTGAGTCGATGGTCGTAGTAGTCAAACCTCGAGTTCACTAGCTGTACCTCCCTCCAAAGTCAGCCAAAATCTACTGAAATGGCATTGGCCGTTGTATCCAAGTCCTGGCCCAGTCTGAGAAAGGAATTCTCCAAAGTAGCCTGCCTCTCCAGGATGCGCTCCTCCCTAGAAGCACTCTCATCCAGTCTTCTTAACATCTGATCTTACCCATCCTTCAAGGCCCTCATGGTAGTCATCATGCCCTCAAAATCAAAGGTGCCACTCTTAGGTGGTGGGGCTCTATGTTGTGGGCCTGCAGCTCTAGTGAAGCCAAGATTAGCACCTCTCGACTCCTGAGGCACCTCCTCAAGGATGTTCTCGTCCACAAAATCCTCCTCCCCACCCTGAGGAACATAGTCCTCATCGTCCTCACTAGACTCCTCCTCCATGGGAACATCCTCCATAGGGGCAGCCCTCCTATCTCTACCTCTCTAAGCTCCTGCTCTCTGAGGTACATCCATAAGAGTGTGGAGACCTATCCTCAATAGATTCCCCCTGTCAAACTTATCTGCTGGAGTCTTCCCCTCCTCACCACTCAGGTCCACCCCAAAGAACTCAAAGATCCTGGTGAGGATCCTGCCATATGGAAATCCTCCGTCCTCGGGGTGTGAAGTATGGTGCTCCATCATCTTGAGGATGACGTAAGGCAAGCACAAGTGCTCGGCACCTCCCTCTAAGGCCGTATAGATGCAGTAAGCTAAGAAGGTTGCCATGAAGCCCACTTGGTTCCGATGACCTCCTCTGGGGAGCAAGTTGAACTGGACCAAATGGGCAAACACACGAACCTCAGAGTAAAATGATGTCTTGGAATCCGAACACTCCGTGCTGCCACAGATGGTCTTATAGATGTGGTCCGGTGTCTCCAAACTCATGAACGGGCCCATGGGCTTACTCCTGGGAGGACTGTAGAATCGGTGCCCAGCTGAGGAGATACCCAAAATGCTAGCCAGGGTGTCCACGGTCAACTGAATGTCCACCCCCTTCACCATGCTGGTTATCACATACTCCCCATACTGGTAGGAAGCCTTCAGGTTACAGTAGAATCTATGAACCAGCTGCTCGTAGCATGAACGATCTATGTGGAGGATAGACTGGACGGTCTATACGGTGAACCTCTCCTGAAGCTGAGACTTATGGAAGTCAGCAACTACCACAGTCTTCTCCATCATTACAGACCTCTTCAGGAAGGCCTGCCAGTTGGTTGTTGCCTCTGAACAGTGGAAGAGTTCCTCATCATAGTCTGAAGAATCACTAGGGGCAGGTCCGGGTCGCCCTGTGCGAGGGGTTGGGGAACTAGTCCCCGCACTCTTTCATTTGGAACCGGTGGTCTTACGTCTAGTAGAAGAGGATGCGGGTCCCTTGCCCTTGCGAGAAGACATCCTGGCAAGAAAAAGATGAAACAAATGGTGAGTAAGGGAAAAAGGGAATAACAAAGGAAATAATAGGTGGGTGAGCAATAAGAGGACGCCCCAAAACCCAAATCGTGGCGAAATAGAAACATGACGAAATGTGACAAGCGATGAATGATAGAAAATATATGGATGAAGTGCATGGTAAGTGACAAGACAGAAATTATGGCAAAATAGAAAGTGACAAAAGGAGTATAAAGCAAGGGAACTAGGGAATGGAAAAAAAAATCCCAAATCTCATTGTGCAAGTTCAATCTAAGGAAAAAAATGAAGAGACTCACATTAGAGTGAAGCATAAAGCTTACATGTTCATGGATGAAATGCCATCGTTCTACAATTTAGAATATGCAAAAACCATCTACTATTATGATATTGAGGTGAAAGAGAATCAAAGAAACCCAACACAGAGATGGATGTTCATGGGAAGAAATGGGATTTCAAACATAAGGGACTTTCCATGATCTCTACAGCATGTTAAGTACAAATCAAACATAATGCATTGCATTTGAGTTATTAATTGGGAAGAAAAGAGCAGAAATTGAAGATATCCCCAAATTTGAGAAAACTAAGGCACGGTTGGGGTTTCTCTCCAAAAACTGAGAAGTAAATCCTAAAACTAGAAATAAATCACAAGGGAAACATCACATTTTCATGGAAACACTGTTCTATGAAAAGAAACACAGGAAAAGAACCTAGATTAAAGACTACACATGAGTTCTACCCCCCAAGTACAAGTTCTGAGAAGAAAATGAGGAAGAAACTTACTTGTAAGTAGAGGAGTTGAATCTTCCCAAAAGCGTCGGATCGTTGAGTGAGATCCCGAGTGGAAGCGTCAAGAAGCTCTCCAAAATCGCCTGAGAGAGAGAGAGAGAGAGAGAGTGAGGAAGAAAATGTGAGAACAAATGATGAACAGGGGCTTAAAAGCCCTATTCAAAATTGTAGCTCGGGTAGGACCGGCGGGCCAACCTGCCACCGGTGTCAGCCCATCGGTTGAAGATTTGGACTGACGGGCCGATCGGCGGCCTAACCTGCCCGCCGGTGGCAGCCCACCGGTTGAGAGAAAACTTGAAAAAAAATGGGGTTGTTAATATTATTATTATTATTATTAATATAATAATAATTATTATTATTAATATAATTATTATTATTATTATTAATATAATTAATAATAATTATTATTATTAATATAATTATTATTATTATTATTAATATAATTATTATTATTATTATTAATATATTTATTATTATTATTATTAATATAATAATAATTATTATTATTAATATAATTATTATTATTATTATTAATATAATAATTATTATTATTATTATTCCTATTATAATATGTTATGGTCAAGTGGAACCATTGTCATACTTGTTGAAGTACTAGCCCTGTGTTTTTGGAATTAAGTTGCGGTTAGCTGCAAACGATCATACACTATAATACTCTGCGTGTTGGCATATAATTATGTGCTGATATCAATTCTATGGTGTTTAACCAATGTGGTGTATGATATGCTCCAGGTACAGGGATACGATGGTACGTACTAGATCCAGTAGCTATGCATGAGGAACCCCGCGTGGTCCTCGTCCGGTCGATCGACCACCGAATCCCAGAAGGTCCCGCTCTGTGGGGCAAACCTCATCTCCACAACCTCCAGAGACCTTTGGTCAGGGGGGGCACAAGGGGACCCACCTATGACTGCACTTCCGGACCCTCCACCGGTTATTACTTCGGGGGATGTTGCTACCATAATCCAGTAGTCACAACAGGCTTTCCAGCAACAAATGCTTCAGCAACAGCAAGCATTTATGACTGCTATTCAGCAACAATTGGACCTTTCTCAAACAGGTCAAGCTCCCCGGATACTTACTCCACTGGACCCGCCTTTAGGGTCTGATATGGGACCACAAGTGGGAGGTACACCTCCAATTCCACCATTCGGCGTTCCTCCGTATGTGGTGCCCCCTCCATACCCTTACTATCCAGCTTATGCTCCTAATTACCCACCGATGAATAATACATCAAAGGTAGTGGAGTCATTCAAGAGGAACTTGCCACCTATATTCTCTAAGGTGGGGAGTGATCCTATGGAGCCGGATCAGTGGATCCAAGAGTTGGAGAAGATATTTGAGGTGATTGAGTGCACCGAAGCACAGAAACTTATTTGTGCAGGGTTGCAACTCAAGAAGGAGGCCAACTCTTGGTGGCAAGCCTCCAAGCCCATATTGTTGGCCGCCCATCCGGAACCCACCTGGGAATAGTTTAAGGAGTTGTTCTTGGACAATCATTACCCACGCAGCTTCAGAGACCGCAAGGAGACAGAATTTATGGCCTTAACTCTAGGAGGTAAGACTATCCTTGAATATCAGCAGCAGTTTGAGAGCTTGTTCCATTTTTCCCCTAGGCATATGAGGACAGCTGAAGAGAAGGCTGCAAGATTTCTGAAGGGCCTAAAGGCATCCATTGGGTCTGTACTTGAGGTCTTAGACTTGACAGACTACGGCCAGATTGTGCAGAAGGCCAAGACTATGGAAGATAAGCAAAAGGGAGAACAGTCCCTCACACCTGAATTGTGGAAGAGAACAAATCTATTTCCGGATATGGGCAACTCCTCCAAGGCATACTGTGGGTCATACAGTGTTGGGCCTACATATAGGCAGCCTTATAAGCCATCTAGCTACCCTCCTCAACCGGCTGGTGGTTTGGGCTCTACATCCTTCCGCCCAAACACTAGTGCGGTATGTACAGTTCCAAGGCAGCCCCAACCTCCATCTTCAACGGGTCCAGTGCAGAGGGGCCCTGCCCCAGTTTCGGCGTCTCAGATCCATTGCTTTAACTGCCATTCCTATGGACACTATACAAAAGACTGTCGGGTCAGACCAGCCTTGCCCTCTAGTCAGCCCTCTGTGTACCGACCTCCCTTAACTCGGGGAAATCAACCGCAAGGAAGGATGTATGCCCTATCAACTGAGGAAGCTGAGGCCAGCACAGAAGTGGTAGCAGGTATATTTTAAATTTAAGAATTTCATTATGTTAAATATTGATGACCTGCTGAAATTATATACATTGTTACACCAGGTGTCCTAACTATATCGAGCATACCAGCCTATGTTTTATTCGATTCAGGAGCTACACATTCATTCGTATCTAAGAGATTTGCTGAGAAACTTGGCATGCCACCCAGGACCCTAGATCATGGGATGATTGTTAGTATGCCTACTGGTAAATTTACACAGTTGAAGGAGGTGTATGGGCCGTGCCTAGTGGAGATCAGTGGGAAGAAATTGGATGCACAACTCATTAAGTTCAATATACAGAATTTCGATGTTATACTGGGCATGGATTGGTTGTCGGCTCATGGAGCTAATGTGATGTGTGCTGAAAAGCTGATTAGGGTGACAGATGACAAAGGAAGAGAATTGGTATACCGAGCAGATAAAATGAAACGGGTGAGAAAGGTCCTCGTCTCCTCCCTTCAAGTGGTAAAGTTGTGTGAGAATGGATGCCAGGGCTACTTAGCATTGGTACTTGATGTTGGTGTAAGGATTACACCTCTAGAAGAGGTAAAGGTGGTTAAAGAGTTTCCCGACGTCTTTCCAGATGATCTGATGCATTTACCGCCTGATAGAGAGTTGGAGTTTGCCATAGACTTGGTTCCTGGAGCAGCTGCAGTGTCTAAAGCCCCATACCGAATGGCACCAGCCGAACTGAAGGAGTTGCAGATACAGTTGCAGGAATTATTGGAAAAGAGGTTTATTCGCCCAAGTGTTTCACCTTGGGGTGCCCCAGTATTGTTTGTCAAGAAGAAGGATGACAGCTTGCGTATATGCATCAATTACCGGGAATTAAATAAGCTAACCATTAAGAGCCGGTATCCATTGCCACGCATTGATGATTTATTTGACCAGCTGCAGGGTGCCAAAGTATTTTCAAAGATAGACCTTCAATCATGCTATTATCAGCTTAAGATAAAGAGCGGTGACATACCCAAGACAGCATTCAGGACTCGGTATGGTCACTATGAGTTCCTACTGTTATCTTTTGGGTTAACCAATGCATCGGTAGCATTCATGGATTTAATGAATCGAGTATTTCATGATGTCCTCGATAAATGGGTAATTATTTTTATTGATGACATCCTGATATACTCCAAGACAGAAGAGGAGCACACTCAACATTTGAGAATGGTGTTATAGAGGTTGAGAGAACAACAATTGTTTGCCAAATACAGCAAATGTGAATTTTGGCTTGAGCAAGTTGGATTCCTGGGGCACGTAGTGTCTAAGGCCGGAATTGAGGTGGATCCTGATAAGGTGAAAGCAGTAGTAGAGTGGGAAAGCCCTAAAAATGTAATTGAAATTAGAAGCTTCTTGGGTTTGGCTGGATATTACTGGCGCTTCATTGAAAATTTTGCTCGAATCTCGGCACCAATGACTAAATTAACCAAAAAGGGTGTGAAATTCGACTGGGTAGAGGATTGTGAGAAGAGTTTCCAGGAATTGAAGAAGAGGTTGGTGTCGGCCCCTGTGTTGACCATCCCTGAAGGCACAGGCGGAATGACAGTCTACACTGATGCTTCAAAGTTGGGTTGGGTTGTGTTCTCATGCAACGCGGAAAGGTGATAGCGTATGCTTCCCGACAACTAAAGGAATATGAGAAGAACTACCCCACTCATGACTTGGAATTAGCCGCAGTCATCTTTGCCCTAAAGATTTGGCGACATTATTTGTATGGGGAAAAGTGCGAGATATATAGTGATCACAAAAGCCTTAAGTACTTTTTCACCCAGAAGGATTTGAACATGAGGCAGAGGAGATGGCTTGAACTCATGAAGGATTATGATTGCGACATTCAATATCATCCCGACAAGGCTAATGTAGTGGCAGATGCGTTGAGTCAGAAGGCACAGACTATGTCACTCTCATACTTAGCAGTCAGCCCACCACTTGTACAAGAGGTGACGCTAATGGATGAAACCCTCTTATATGAAGGAGCAACCTTAGAGCTTGAACATCAACTAGAAAACCTTAAATGGTTGACTGGATCCGTAGTGGCTCTACAGGTGCATCCGACTATTAGGCAAGAGGTAATAATGAAACAACCTCAGGATCCTAAATTGTAGCGGATCAGAGTTAAGGTTCAAGATCAAACATTGAATGACCCTGATTTTTTTTTAGCCAGTGATGGAGCATTGATGTTTCGAGGCAGATTGTGTGTACCCGATGATTTGGATATACAAGACAAGATAGTGTGAGAAGCACATAGCTCCGAGTACTCACTCCACCCAGGAAGTACAAGGACGTATAATGACCTCAAACAAAATTACTGGTGGCCAAGCATGAAAGTCACAATAGCTCTATATGTAGCGACTTGTCTTACATGCCAGAAAGTAAAAGCTGAGAGGCATCGACCTTATGGTACTCTTCAGCCACTCCCAGTACCAGAATGGAAGTGGGATAGGATTACAATGGACTTCATCACTAGACTACCATGTACACCTAAGGGGAAGGACGCGATATGGGTGATCATTGATTGGCTTACTAAGACTGCTCATTTCATTCCCATCAAGACCAAGTTCTCTATGGCCAAATTAGCACAACTTTATATGGAGAACATAGTGCACTTACATGGAGTGCCAGTGAGCATTGTATCAGATAGGGACCCAAGATTCACTTCCAGATTTTGGAAAAGCTTCCAGCATGCCTTGGGATCACAATTGAATTTGAGTATTGCTTTCCACCCACAGACTGATGGTTAGTCGGAGTGAACCATACTGATATTAGAAGACATGCTCAGGGCATGTGCAATGGAAATGTGTGGTAGTTGGGAAGAACATATACCCCTTATGGAGTTTTCCTAAAATAACAGTTACCAAGCTACAATTGGGATGGCTCCGTATGAGGCATTATATGGTAGGAAGTGCAGAACTCCTCTGTATTGGGATGAGGTGGGCAAACACCGAATGTTAGGACCTGAAATGATATAGATGACTTGTGACAAGGTCGATGTTATTCGAGAACGGATTAAAGCAGCTCAGTCTCATCAAAGAGCTATGCAGACACCTGCAGAAAAGACATTGAATTTTAGCCAGGAGAAAAGGTGTTTCTCAAGATCTCTCCTACTAAAGGGTTGCAAATATTTCACAGAAAGGGGAAGTTGAGCCCAAGATACATTGGCCCATTTGAAATCTTAGCCCGGGTTGGCTCAATAGCCTACATGCTTGCTCTGCCACCTTCACTCGGGGATGTTCATAACGTGTTTCATGTATCCATGCTGAAGTGATACGTCCATGATCCATCCCATGTATTACCCATGGAACCAGAGTATCTAGAAGCTGATATGACCTATACAGAGCAGCCAATTGAAATTTTGGACCAAAAGGTGAAAACCCTTCGCAACCGCTCCATTTCCTACGTAAAGGTGCGATGGGCAAATCATTCACTTGAAGAAGCATCTTGGGAGAAAGAAGATGAAATCCAAGCCAAGTACCTCATCTTTTTGAACAACCAGGTACACCAATTTCGAGGATGAAATTTTCAGAAAAGGGGGGGGTAAATGTAATACCCTACTTTTTTAAACTCGGTCTGATTACACGGTTGACCCGGTTTAACCATGCAGGACCCGAACCGGAGAGAGTTAAGGCGGGTTCCTTATGGACCATGATGGCCAAGGTGACCTTAAACACAGGCTGGCCAAACAAGTCCGAACTAGTGCCAGAGGAGATGGGTGTACCCAAACCATGTACATGCACATATCATAATGCCATGTATGGATAAAGCAGGTATGTAGCCATATTCTAAAGCGCATACATGCAATATACTTTACGCCGAGAGGGTGATTCATGCTGAGAGTCGAATCCCATAAAAATCCCACTTGTTGGCCAATTTCTGGCTCTCAGGTGGGTGGTCACAGGTGGGCGCATCCACTCACCTGACTGACCCACCCATGTGATTACTTAGTTATTCTAAAAGGTATAAATAGCTATCTTATGTTTTCCATTTTTCTTTTTCTCATTTATGACACTCGGACGTTTGGTGAGAAGAGTAAAGAGGAGAGAGAAAAGAAGGGAAAGAAGAGGAAAAGAGAAGGAAGAGGAAGAAGAGATGGATTTCAGCGGCGCCGAGGTTTGATCTTCCCATTCTGACGCCAGAAGAGTGATCTCCAATACGAGATCTACGTTTAGAGGTGAGCAAAGGCTGGGTTCCTTAAACTTTCACCATACCCAAGTAAAACCCTTGATTTGGGTAGAGTTTCTTAAGGTCTCGTAGATCCCCCTTGAGATGATGAATCTAAGGTTTAATAGATGGTTTATGTGTTGATTTTGAAGGATTTGAAGGAGTGTTTCAACGGTTGGAGGAGCATTGGTGATTTGAAGTGATTTTGGGGTCTTTGAACGAGTTCTTGAACAAAGAAGATAAGATGGCTTCCATTCCTTAAATCTAACCTAGATCTAGGTTAGAACCATCTTATGAGACCTTGAATGTGTGAAGAATGGGTTTGGAAAAGCCCCATTTGGTTCCCCAAAGGTTGGGGGAAGTTTGGGAAAAAATGACATTTTCTTACCAAGACCGGTGGGCCAAACGGCCCACCTGAGGGCACCCGCCTGAGAGGGCAGGCCCTCGGGGCCAACCGACGGGCCCAAGCGGTGGGCTGACTGGTGGGCCAACCTGCACGTCAATCTTAGCAGGACCCTTGGGCCCAACCAACCGGCCCAACCGATGGGTGGACCGGGGGGCCGACCTGCCCGTCGGTCATGACTGGTGGGTCTGACTAGTGGGTCATGATAGGTGAGCTGTCCAACCCACCCGAGTGGCTCCCAATGTGATTTTTACGTCCGAACGGACCCAAAATGGATGTGCAACCTTCTTTTAGGATTCTAAACCTGATTTTGTCATTGGGTCGTATTAATTTTGATTCCAAAATGGTGAAATGCTAACCCCATTCACTTATGTTAGGTTCACCAACACGTACACTTATCGCACCAGATCTCTCCCGTACCGAGCGTGAGTCCTTGTACACTACAGGTAAGTGGGGAGAGGACGTTTGGATTTATGATAAGGCTTGCTTGGCATTCATTTAATTGTATCTAGACTAGTCATGTCATCATGTGAATTATGTGTAACTTAGCCATCCTCATATTATTATGACTTGTGTGTTGTGTTTATTTTCTTAATGTCAAATGATGATGTGAATATGTGATGAATGATGACATCATTGTGCATAATGCATTAGTAGACTAGATGCCATAGTCGGCTTGGAAACGAGTGCATTGGAGGCTCGTGGAATGGGACGCAGAGGCACTATGCAATCGTACTATGTCACATAGGAGCATGCCGTGTAGGATTATCATCTTCCCGTGCTACGACCCTTCCCAACAGGGGTTGAGGTGTTGGGTTATCATTTGGGGAGAAGTAGTGGTCACGGTTATCGGGTCACTGTGGCAGTTAGACATACGCCCGGCTGGTCAATAGGACAGTCGGCAACCCCGGTGGTATATTCAAGAGGGCCAATTGTATTGCTTTTAAATTGCTAGAGTCAGCACCTTTATTTCTATTATTTACTTTATGTTGAGAGCCGGTGGTCGGCATGTTTTACTTTTCTGAGTACTCACGGTGGGCCTTCTCCAACAGCCCTATGGGTGTATCGTGGGATGAAGTTCGCGGCTCGTACCCAGAGTATATGCGCACTGTGGTTGTAGTAGCACTAAACCAAGGACTTAGTAATGTTATTTAGGTGGATGTGATTAAAAATGAATTGCATAGCATAGAGAGCATATGGTTGTGATTGTTGGGAAACATGTCCACACTCCTTGCCATGTTTTGGTGTTAACAAACAAACATACATCTTTAACTTGATTGTTAAAGTGTGATTAGCTTGAAGAAACCCTTAGAAGATCGATGGTCGAATCAAGACATGAAGCTAAGCTTAAAGACATGAAACAGCAAACAAGAAGGAAAGAAGATGAAGGGCTAAAGAATGGAAGATTCAAGTGAAGAAGAAGACCACTAGGATAGATTAGTTATTTTTAATGTAATTTGTAATTTCCACATACTTATATGCACTCACCTCATGCATGTGCATTGCATCATATTAGAATGACCATAGAGCATGCCTTGACTAGGTATGGAAAGTTTCTAAGTGGTGTGGAACACACAGTAACCTAACTCAAGGGTATTTAGGGAATCTTAAAGTTAGTATCAGGAGACGAAACCTTCATAGAAATTGTAGGAAATTGAGTTGTGATTCCAACACAACTGATCTCAAGTCAATCCAAGGTTGGACCAAAAAGTTATAGTCAAAACACTGGTGACTGGTCAGTATGACAGAGCATGTCATGTTGGCGGTCGACCGGCTGGAAGCCCCAGTAGACCGGAACCACCCGAGACCATAGGCGGTCGACCGTCTGGAAGCCCCGATCGATTGGACCTGTCCGAGACCATAGGCGGTCGACCGGTTGAAAGTCCCGGTCGACCGGTGCCTGTCTGGAAGTACTCCAACGACTATTTTCTTGCCTACAACTGCTCTTGGCGGTCGACCGGCTACCAATGGCGGTCGATCGGCTACCAATGGCGGTCGATCGGCTACCAATGGCGGTCGACCGGTATACCCAGAATATGTCCGTTAGAGCTTGATTCCCTACCTAAAATGCGTCACTAAGTTCACCTATAAATACCCTAATCACTCTTAATTAATTATTCATTAAGAAAGAGCTTTAAGAGCATTGTTGCAAGCATTAGAGAAATTTATTTTCTACTTGAGTTATTCTATTACACAAATCCCAAACAAGAGGCTCAAGTCTTAATCAAAGTCCTCTACTCTCTCCTGTGCAAGTCAAAGCCGTAAGAGAGGACTTTACAAAAGGTGCATCACTCATCATTTATTATTCATTATCATTTACACCACACTTGAGGTATTCCTCTTATTCCACTATTTCTTATTTTCTGTTTTTTACAATTCTAGACTGTACTTAGGATTGTAAGGATACTCTTATCCTAAAAAGAGAAAGGTCTCTCTTTACCTCTAAAAGAGATTGTGAAGGCGTCTCTCTGCCTGGAAAGGAGATTTGTAAGGATACTCTTATCCATAAAAAGATTGTAAAGGTTTTTCTTTCCTACTTACTATACTGAAATGGAGAACTAGTGGAATACCTTACAAGAGGATTCTTGTAGGGAGTGGACTAGACTCGAATTGAGTCGAACCACTATATATCTTGTGTCGTGGTTGTTCTTATATTATTTATTCAGTATTGCTTTTAAATTACAATCATACTTGTGATCTGTACATCGAAAAGAGTTAAATTCCACTAGTATAACCTATTCACCCCCCCTCTAGGTTATTTCAATTGGTATCAGAGTGGGAGCTCAATTTATTTAAGACTATATCGTCTTAATAGTGAGTCAAAGACCATGACCACATTCCAAGGACCACCAGAAGGCATGAACGCCTCGAGACCCCCGTACTTTAATGGAGAAAACTTTTCTTTCTGGAAGTGCAGATAAAAGAATTTTGTGTGTGGTCACAACATTCTTGTATGGAGAGCCATAGAGAATGGACCATACACTATCACCAAGATAGTTGATGGAAAGACAGTACCTAAGGATGAAGGAGAATGGACAGCTGAAGACATCACCCTCATCCAGTACAACTTCCGTGCCATTACATTCCTTCAATGTGCCCTCAATGAACAAGAGTTCAACCGAGTCATTGCATGTGACACGGCTAAAGAAATTTGGGATATGCTTCTTGTCACACACGAAGGTACAGCAGAGGTAAAAGAAAGAAAGGTAGATCAACTTGTCTCTGATTACGAGTCATTCTCTATGAAAGAAAATGAGTCAATAACCTCTATGTTCACTAGATTTACTGATATTGTGATATTGAATAATCTTAAAGGTTTAGGCAAGACTTATACTAACGCTGAAAAAGTCAGAAAAATCTTAAGAGCCTTACCTGCAGCTTGGAGACCCAAGAAAACAGCAATAGAAGAAGCCAAAGATTTGACGAAAATCTCCTTGGACTACTTGCTTGGATCTCTCCAAACACATGAAGTAGAGCTGAATGCCGACAAACCAAATTCTGAGAAAAGGAGAACCATAGCGCTAAAATCAACTCAACCTATCGAAGAAGTAAGTGATGATGAAGAAGATGAAGAATTCGACATGGAAAAGGAAATTTCACTCATCACGAGGAAATTCAACAAATTCCTCAAACAGAAAGGAAGATTCCAACACAAGAACAAATCCTACGGTGACAAATCCTATGGGGAAAAAGGTAAAACAAAAATTAAACCCAAGGAAATTCCTACTAAAGACGTAGTGTGTTTTGAGTGCAGAAAGCCTAGACATTTCAGAACTGAATGCCCAAATAAATCAAAAAGAAAGGCCTATGCAGCTACATGGGACTCAAGTGATGAAGAGAAAAGTAAATTTGGAGAAGAAGTCACCAACCTCGCCTTGATGGCCATCGGAGATGAAGAACAAGAGGTATGTGAAATTCAACCTGAACTTTTAGTAAGGGACTCTAATGAGGAACTTCAAGAAGCCTTCGAGGCCTTATATGAAGAAAGTATAAAATTAGAGTCTGATAAAAGTAAACTTGAAAAGGAGGTTGAAACACTAAATAAGAGAGTGGAGGCACTAACCTCAAAGGTAAGTGAACTGGAGGAAGAAAACTTTAAGTTGAACTCCACCCTCTGCACCTTTACCCAGGGGCAAAAGAACCTTGACAACCTTCTAGGTTCTCAAAGGAAGAGTCCAAATGAAAGAGAAGGACTGGGTTATAATGGACAAAATCCATATAGAAATGGGAATCCAAGAAGGGGTGACCAAAGAAACCAACCATCCACCTCCTACATTAAATGTAGTTTTTGTAAAAAGACAGGACACTCCATAAAACAGTGTCACTCCAAGAAAAAGCCCAACTCTCAAACTGAGAGATCAAGAGTAAACCTTGCCTACTACTACACACCCCTAAGAAGGCAATATAGGCCTCAAGAAAACTCTAGACCTATGCCCAGGTATAGAAAAACCCAACCTCATAGAGAGTACTCTATTGAGAGGCCCCAAAGGCAATTCCAAGGATACAAGAACTATCCTAGTGAGACTTATAGACCACGAGGGAAATACCAAAACCAAGGACTCTATAGATACTATACTCCAAGATCAAATGGATCTTATAAAAAATAGAGGACTCAAAGAAACCTAAGGCCATTCCAAAGGCAGAACCAAAATCCTAAAAAGTACAAAACCATTTGGGTTCCAGTCGGGAACTTTGACACTAACAATGGTGGACCCATGAGATTATGGGGACCAATGTACGATTAAATTTCTATTATAGGTTTGCTTGAAGAATAAGGTGGAAGCTGAATGGGTCATCGACAGTGGATGCTCCAAACACATGACATCCAACAAGAACCTATTCTCAAGCTTACGGGACTATGATGGGTCTCCTTTGGAGATGACAGGAAAGGAAAGATTGCTGGTATTGGAAAAATAAAACTTGGAGGTATTTCAATCTCGAACGTTTACTTTGTGAAAAATTTGAACTACAATCTCCTAAGTGTAAGTCAATTATGTAGCATTGGATACAAAGTAGAATTCAATGTCTCCCACTGTTGTATGGAAGATACAAATGATAATCTAATACTAAAAGGATCTAAGAAAAACAACATTTATTTTTGTATACTTGATGAAGTAAGTTCCTTAAATGCATGCTTGGTTTCTAACCATAGTGAATCTTCATTATGGCATAGAAGACTTGGACATATAAATGTCAAGTTGATTCAAACCATAGCATCCAATGATCTTGTGAGGAACCTCCCTAAAATCAAGTATGAAAAAGATAGCTTTTGTGATGCCTATCAAAAAGGCAAACAAACCAAAGTTTCCCATAAGTCGAAGAATATTGTCTCTTCCTCTAGACCATTAGAACTACTTCATCTAGACTTATTTGGACCTATCACATGAGTGGTAAAAATTACACCTTTGTAATTGTTGATGACTACTCTAGGTACACTTGGACTGTTTTTCTGAAAAATAAAAATGATGCCTTCGATGAATTTGCAACTCTATGTAACAGATTGAAAAATCAGAAATGGTATACTATAACCTCTGTTAGGAGTGACCATAGAGGAGAATTTAACAATATAAGTAAATTTGACTTATACTGCAACAAGTATGGTATTGACCATAACTTCTCCGCTCCTAGAACACCTCAATCAAATGGAGTAGTTGAAAGGAAAAACAGGTCATTACAAGAGACTGCAAGGACTATGCTTAATGAATACACTTTGCCTAAGTACTTTTGGGCTGAAGCTGTAAATACAGCATGTTATGTACTAAATAGAATAATCCTTAGACCTTTTCTTTCTAAAACACCTTATGAACTATATTTTGGTAAAATACCAAAAGTAAACTACTTTAGAGTATTTGGATGTAAATGCTTCATCCTAAACACCAAAAACCATCTTGAAAAATTTGATGCAAAATCTGATGAAGGAATATTCTTAGGATACTCACTCAACAGTAGGGCATATAGAATTTTTAATAAAAAATCCTTAATGGTTGAAGAATCTATGAATGTAAGATTTGATGAATCTTTACCTAATGATTTAAATAAATCTCTTGCTGATGATGATGATATTATTGATGAACTTAAGAACGAAACTAATGATATTTCTCTTAACGATTCAAATGATGTTACCATAGAAAAATTAGAAACACTACCTAAAGAAGTCATTCCTCATAGGAATCATCCCCTAGAAAACATCATAGGAGATCTAGATGGAGAAATCCAGACTAGATCTAAAACCCGAGAGGTATGCAATCACACTGCATTTATCTCAAGGATCGAACCTAAGAACATAGAAGAAGCGCTAAAAGACAGTGATTGGATTATAGCTATGCAAGAGGAGCTTCACCAGTTTGAAAGAAGCAAGGTATGGGAACTTGTCCCTAAACCTGACCACCACACCATCATTGGTGCTAAGTGGGTCTTTCGTAATAAACTGGATGAAGATGGGAACATAGTGAGAAATAAAGCAAGATTAGTTGCCAAAGGGTATAATCAGCAAGAGGGAATAGACTATGATGAAACCTATGCACCAGTAGCAAGGTTGGAGTCCATTAGAATGTTACTAGCTTTTGCATGCCATAAGAACTTTAAACTATATCAAATGGATGTCAAAAGTGCCTTCTTGAATGGATACATTCAAGAAGAGGTATATGTAGCTCAACCTCCCATCTTTGAAGATCCTAAGTTTCCAAACCATGTCTATAAACTTGAGAAAGCTCTATATGGACTCAAACAAGCCCCTAGAGCTTGGTATGAGAATTAAGTACGTTCTTGATAGAAAGTGGCTTCTCAAGAGGGAAGATTGACACAACCCTGTTCGTGAAGAACCTGAAGAATGACATACTCATTGTTCAAATCTATGTAGATGATATCATTTTTGGCTCAACCAATGAGAGAATGTGTACTGAATTCAGTAACAAAATGAGCAATGAATTTGAAATGAGTATGATGGGAGAGTTAAATTTCTTCCTTGGACTTCAAATAAAACAGATTGATAATGGAATTTTCATAAATCAAAGCAAATACACCAAGGAGCTGCTAAAGAAATTTGATATTAACAGTCAAAAACCTTCAGACACTCCGATGAGCTCATCCTTGAAACTAACCAAGGATGAGGATGGACCTTCTGAGGATGTAACTAGATATAGAGGCATGATTGGAAGCCTTCTATATCTAACAGCAAGTAGACCTGACATCATGTACAGTGTATGTGCATGTGCTCGATTTCAAGCTGATCCCAAGAGATCACACCTCACTGCTGTAAAACGAATTTTTAAATATCTGAAAAGCACTTGTGATGTTGGGTTATGGTACCCCAAAAACCAACCCCTTGACTTGGTCAGCTTTTCAGATGTTGATTTCGCAGGTTGCCATATTGACAGAAAAAGTACCAGTGGTACTTGTCACTTTCTCAGCTCTTGCCTTGTCTCTTGGTTTAGCAAGAAACAAAACTCCGTTGCTTTATCTACCACAGAAGCTGAATATATGATAGCTGGTAGATGTTGTGCTCAAATCCTTTGGATGAAGCAAACTCTCCAAGACTTTGGAGTGCGTTTCGAATCTTGCCCAATCATGTGCGATAACACTAGTGCCATAAACTTGAGTAAAAATCCCATTTTACACTCAAGGGCAAAGCACATTGATATTCGACACCACTTTCTACGAGACACCATTCAAAATGGTGATGTCTCTCTAGAATTCATTGAAACTGATAAACAACTCGTAGATATATTTACTAAACCTCTTAGTGAAGAGCGTTTTAGTATCCTAAGGAAGGAACTTGGCATTTGTAACCCATTTGGCTGAATAAACATTTCTTTTTGAAAATTCTTTTCCTAAAACCCCTGACTTGAAAAATCCTTTCCACAACCATAAAGTTTTTGTGTTCTAAAAATTTCTTGGAATCAAACCAGTCCACCTCCAAAATATACCGGTCGACCGCCACTGACCGAATGGTTTTTTGGTTGACCGCCAAGGACTTCCGGTCGACCGCCTCTAACCGAAAGGGATATCGATCGACCGCCACAATATACTGGTCGACCGACGCCGCCGAAAATTCGATTCTTCACTCTTTAAAATCAACTTTTTAACCCATTTTTTTCACAACTTTGGAATCCTATTTGGTCTAAAACCCTATTTCGACTATTAATCTCCCAAACCCCTAGCCTAGAACTTCATTCCACCCTATAACTCTTGAGATTCATTCCTATTCATCTCCCAAAACCCTTGCATCTCTTTCTCTCTTACACCTCTAATCATCATGGACTCTCAACGCCCAAATAGAGGTAAGAAAACCGTGGCTCATAAAGGAAAAAGGAAGGCCTCTGACAAAGATCCATGGTTCTCCTCCACTATTGCTCAAGAATCATGGGATCTCTACATCTCTCGCAACATAGAGCAAGGTAGGACCATCAATACCGACTCTTTATCTAGGTATGACATCAAAGACCTTTTTGATGCTTTGGGATGGGGTAACATTCTCAAACTTGACTCCCATTGTTATCCCCATTTAGTCAAAATGTTCTTTTGCAACCTTACCTTCTCTGGTGAAGGTGACACCCTTATGGTCCATTCCTATGTTAAGGGCGTTCCAATAGACCTCGACATCCTGATTTTAGGAGAAATCCTAGACATTTCTGTGATAGGGGACCTCAAGTACTACCAATCCAAGACCTACATAGAACAATTCATGGATGTTGACTGTGTGTATTCTAGCATTATGAAGGAATATGCTAATACACACAAAATTAAGGCTAAAGAACTTACGGATATAGGGAAGATTGTCAATCTTATCATCTCTTACAACATTCTCCCAAAGAGTGGTCATAGAGATGAAGTCTCCCCATTTCATGCCTATCTTACCTACTGTGTCTGCAAAAGTGTACCCATCAACCTTCCTTACATCCTGCTCAAAACAATGATTACCCATGGTGATAGACTTCGAAAGGGAAATCTACCCTATGGACGGATGATTTGCCAAATCATGGACCACTTTCAAGTAGATTTTTCTAGTGAATCATTTGACCCATTTTCCCAAGAGATCAATATTTCCACCATTCGCAAAATGCATCTTCTTCCCCAGCAGTCCACACACTCCAAAAAGGCTACTGCTGGACCTAGCCAGCCACAACAACCAGGCAGGGATGAGACCTCAGCCTATGCAACTGTTGCTGATCTTCGGAAAGTTGGAAATATCATCCTTTCTCAGTTGGCAAAAATGGAAAGAAAGCAGAATGAGATTCTCAAGCTCCTCCGCAACGAAGAGGACGCTGAGGATGACGAAGAAGACAATGACGAGATGGACATGGAGGATGAGGATGCAGCAGATTAGAACTTATGTTTTCTTCTTGCAAATTTTCTGTTTGTTTCAATTATATACTTTGACATTTATGAAAAGTTGAACTTATGCTACTTTCTATGTGGCACATACTCAGGGGGAGTATTTTTTTTTGTGTCGTTTTGATTACCTTTTTGCTGTTGACAAAAGGGGGAGAAGATTTACTTCTGACAATGACAATGGTAGTATGACAATGACAATGATAGTATTGGTATCAGTATGACAATGACAATGATAGTATTATCTTTAAACTGTTTATGGAAATGACTTTATCTATCCTTGTTTACTTTCTGGCTCTGCATTTCATTGTCTATGTTTGTTTGTCATCACCAAAAAGGGGGAGATTGTTGGGAAACATGTCCACACTCCTTGCCATGTTTTGGTGTTAACAAACAAACATACATCTTTAACTTGATTGTTAAAGTGTGATTAGCTTGAAGAAACCCTTAGAAGATCAAAGGTCGAATCAAGACATGAAGCTAAGCTTAAAGACATGAAACAACAAACAAGAAGGAAAGAAGATGAAGGGCTAAAGTATGGAAGATTCAAATGAAGAAGAAGACCACTAGGATAGATTAGTTATTTTTAATGTAATTTGTAATTTCCACATACTTATATGCACTCACCTCATGCATGTGCATTGCATCATATTAGAATGACCATAGAGCATGCCTTGACTAGGTATGGAAAGTTTCTAAGTGGTGTGGAACACACAGTAACCTAACTCAAGGGTATTTAGGGAATCTTAAAGTTAGTATCAGGAGACGAAACCTTCATAGAAGTTGTAGGAAATTGAGTTGTGATTCCAACACAACTGATCTCAAGTCAATCCAAGGTTGGACCAAAAAGTTATAGTCAAAACACTGGTGACTGGTCAGTATGACAGAGCATGTCATGTTGGTGGTCGACCGGCTGGAAGCCCCGATCGACTGGAACCACCCGAAACCATAGGCGGTCGACCGTCTGGAAGCCCTGGTCGATCAGACCTGTCCGAGGCCATAGGTGGTCGATCGATTGAAAGTCCCGATCGACCGGTGCCTGTCTGGAAGTACTCCAACGACTATTTTCTTAAAGTTAGTATCAGGAGACGAAACCTTCATAGAAGTTGTAGAAAATTGAGTTGTGATTCCAACACAACTGATCTCAAGTCAATCCAAGGTCGGACCAAAAAGTTATAGTCAAAACACTGGTGACTGGTCAATATGACAGAGCATGTCATGTTGGCGGTCGACCGGCTGGAAGCCCCGATCGACCGGAACCACCCGAGACCATAGGCGGTCGACCGTCTGGAAGTCCTGGTCGATCAAACCTTTCTGAGACCATAGGCGGTCGACCGATTGAAAGTCCCGGTCGACCGGTGCCTGTCTGGAAGTACTCCAACGGCTATTTTCTTGCCTACAATGGCTCTTGGCGGTCGACCGGCTACCAATGGCGGTCGACCGGCTACCAATGGCGGTCGACTGCTATACCCAGAATATGTCCGTTAGAGCTTGATTCCCTACCTAAAATGTGTCACTAAGTTCACCTATAAATACCCTAATCACTCTTAATTAATTATTCATTAAGAAAGAGCTTTAAGAGCATTGTTGCAAGCATTAGAGAAGTTTATTTTCTACTTGAGTTATTCTATTACACAAATCCCAAACAAGAGGCTCAAGTCTTAATCAAAGTCCTCTACTCTCTTCTGTGCAAGTCAAAGCCGTAAGAGAGGACTTTACAAAAGGTGCATCACTCATCATTTATTATTCATTATCATTTGCACCACACTTGAGGTATTCCTCTTATTCCACTATTTCTTATTTTTTGTTTTTTACAATTCTAGACTGTACTTAGGATTGTAAGGATACTCTTATCCTAAAAAGAGAAAGGTCTCTCTCTACCTCTAAAAGAGATTGTGAAGGCGTCTCTCTGCCTGGAAAGGAGATTTGTAAGGATACTCTTATCCATAAAAAGATTGTAAAGGTTTTTCTTCCGTACCTATTGTACTGAAAAGGAGAACTAGTGGAATACCTTACAAGAGGATTTTTGTAGGGAGTGGACTAGACTCGAATTGAGTTGAACCACTATATATCTTGTGTCATGGTTGTTCTTATATTATTTATTCAGTATTGCTTTTAAATTACAATCATACTTGTGATCTGTACATCGAAAAGAGTTAAATTCCACTAGTATAACCTATTCACCCCCCCTCTAGGTTATTTCAGTGATTTGCTGTGTGGACTGCTGTGTGGTCCTTCTTTTCACTTACTGAGCTTGTGAGCTCATCTCACGTGTGCACCTCTTTTAGATGATTTTGCAAGTCATCAAACCGAAGAGCATAGGTCGGGCCCTAGAGTTGAATTCCCGAAAGAGGATTGGTGGGTCCCTGAGGAATTTGAGCACGGCACAGACTGCTCGTTCAAGGGCTGTGCTGCAGGACCGCAGTTCTGATATCGAGCTGAGCTCTACCTTTTGATACCAAGCTGAGCTCTACCCTTTGATACCGAGCTGAGCTCTACTTCTAATACCGAGCTGAGCTGACTCTCTGATTTTTTATGATTCCCTTTGTGTACTTGATATATAAATTGTATTCTTTTTGTGTAAATATCATGCCTGCGGGCCCACATGTACTTAACTATGTAATTACAATTTGGGTATCAAGTATAATGGGAACATTTACAGGTAAACTAAGTCTTCCGCTGAACTGTTGAACACTTTCATAGTTGTATGTGTGCTGTGGTGGAATACTGTATTAGATGATCCTGGCAGGTTTGGGTTAGCTGGTGTTAACCCGGTCACTGGGCCGGTTCTATGTGAACGGGGTGTGACACATGTGATTTGCCTCCACTTGCAAGCTTGCAACCTATGTTCATCAGAGACCCACGTTAATGCTGTATTATAACACTTTCGGCAGGTGGCATGTAAACACCTTTGCACCCAGGAGCAACTTGGAAACGCATTTCTCTAAATACCATAAAGGCCACAAAACCGAGCATGAGAAAACTCTTACAAGCCACAAACCCACAAGAATGCAATTTTCTTTTTAAAAACAAAAGTGGAGGGGGGGAGGGGGAGGGACTCGTGATATGTCTCCACCAATAAGCTTGCAAACCTATGTTCTCCAGAGACCTACATTAATTTCGCATTTTAACACTTGCGGCATGAGGCATGCAAACACCTCCGCACCTAGGCCCGACTTAGAAATGCATTCCTCCAAATACCAAAGGCCACAAAACCAAGCATGGCAAAACTCTTGCAAGCAACATACCCACGAGAATGGAAATTTTTTTATAAAGCAAGGAGGGGGGAGGGACGCATGATCTACCACCACCTGCAAGCTTGCAACCTTGCAACCTACCCACGTTAATGTCGTATTATAGCACTGGCCGCAAAAAGCCATACAAGCACCTCCACACCTAGGCACGACTTAGAAATGCACTTCTCCAAACAGCATAGGCCACAAAACCGACCATGAAAAAACCCTTGCAAGCAACAAACCCACGATAGTACAATTTAAAAAAACAAAAAACAATGGGATGGGGGGGGAAGGGACCAACTAAATATTTATTATGCACATTGAATTGACCCATGATTCCGTCAAATGTAGACAACACCCCACCCCTTGCACCATGACCTACATATGATGACAAGCCAAAGAGCAAAGAGGGGTGGAAATGCGTGACTATGACCATGCTTGCAAAAAGTGGCACTAGCACAACTGCACATGGCAGGAAGCAAAGCACGTCAAACTGCCACGGTGCCTAGATGGGATTAATCAATGGGGCCAACGTGTCATTTCCACGTTTTTCACATGCCATGACTCCCTTGGGCATGCTATACAAAAACTAACAAAAGTGGCAGTAGGCTACGATGAGGGTGTAGGTGCAGTGTGCAGGCAGCCATGCAAACCCACTAGCACGCATTGGCCGGCCAAGGTGCAAAACAAGGGGCTAATCATCCGGACCATCATGCCATGTTGCTGTCCTTCACATGCCATGCAACTCTTGGGCATGCTGTGTGGCTACCGACGTATGTGGCAGCAACTATGTAGGGAGCCATGCACGCCCAGCAGCCCTCCATGGCGGGCCACAACGCACATCAAAGGCAATCATCGGAACCAATGTGCCTTGATGGTGATTTTCACATGCCAAGCCTATCTTAGGCATGCCATGTGGCTACGGGCTCATCTGGCAGTAGCTGTGGGGGCATGGCAGCACAAGGTAGGAACCCTTGTGCACGCAATAGCCCAGGGTGGCAGGCAATGGTGTGTGGTAGAGGGGCTGAACATCGGGATGCATTGGCCATTTACTTGTTTAAAAATGCCATACATCTCTGGAAACTACTGTGTAGCTACGGACACATGTGTTAGCAACTGTGGGGGCCTGGCAATGGTAGGTAGGGAGCCATGGGCACCCAGTAGCACACAGTATTGAGACATAGTAATATATATTAGACACAGTAGCTCACATGCCAAGCCTTTGTTGGGCTTTCTTTGCTGCTACAAGCACAGGAGGCAACAGCTATTGAGACATAGTAATATATATTAGGCAACCATGAGGGCCAAGCAGCACGCCATGGCAGGCGCAACGCACAGCAAGGGCCAAATCTTTGAAACCGACATACCATGAAGGTGTTTTCCACAGGAGATGCCACTCTTGGGCATACTGTATGGTGACAGACGCCTGTGGCGAAAGATGTAGAGGCACTGCTGCGCAAGGCAGGCAGCCATGCGTGCACAGCAGCACACAATGGCAAGCAACTGTGTGCGATAGAGGGGATGACTGTCGGGACGGACGCGCCATGTACATGTTTTCACAAGCCACACCTCCCTTGTAAATGTTGTGCATCGACGGGCACATGTGGCAGCAGAAGTGGGGGCGTGGCAGCGCATGGTAGGCATCCATGTGTGCCAAGCAGCCCACGGTGGCAAGCAACTCTATGCGGCAGAAGGGGGCGGTGTTGTACGACAGAAGGGCTGACCATTCACAAGCATGTACACCTTCGTTGGGCATGCTGTGTTGCGACTAGCACACGTTACAGCAGCTGTGGGCTCATGGCATGCAAGGCAGGTAGCCATGCGCGTCTAGCCGCATGCAGTTGCAGGCCTCGACGCACACCAAGGGCCAACTCATCGAAACCCACGTGCGATTTCACTTTTTTTCCCATGCCATGGGTCTTTTGGGTTTGCCTACCATGTCTGCTCATTGTCTGCTGCCCCTCTGTGTGGCCCCTCGAAAACCATCCTAGGAGTGGCACTCCCCTTCCTCAAGGTAGCTCTTATGCTCTTTGCCCCTTTCCAGAAGGAGACATGACCCCCCCCAAAATATACCGTTCTATTTTTTGAGCTTCAAATGTCTAAATCAAATGAAACTTGGTATGAAATTAAGGAAAAATCCAAAGATTATTTTCATGTAAAAATCATTGTTTTCTGATAAAAATTTATTTTTTTATTAATTTTTTAATATTAAAAAACATATTAAATTCAAAAAACATTAAATAATCCATTTTAATGTATTTTTCTGAAAACTAAATTTCGGATGTCTTCTAAAGGTTGATAGAATGTTCTGAAAAATAATGGACCATTCCAACATATTTTGTTATTTTTTAATATTTTATGATTGAAACATTACGAAAAATATCCAAAAAAATGGAAATATGGGATTTAAGTGAAAATGAATATTTGCTACTACCACCAAGATCTACACCGATGGCCGCTTCGCTCTGGCTCACACCCCAGGTTTATGGCGACCGTCATGCCCTCCTACTCATCGGGGCCTGGCAGTTGCCCCGACGGCCGCGTATAGGTTACGCGCTTCAGCGCCATCCATTTTTGGGGCTAGTTGATTCGGCAGGTGAGTTGTTACACACTCCTTAGTGGATTTCGACTTCCATGACCACCGTCCTGCTGTCTTAATTGACCAACACCCTTTGTGGGTTCTAGGTTAGCATGCAATCCAACACTGTAACCCGTCTTTTAGTTCATCCCGCAACGTCAATTCTGCTTACCATAAATGGCCCACTTAGAGCTCTCGATTCCATGGCGCGGCTCAATGAAGTAGCCACGCCATCCTACCTATTTAAAGTTTGAGAATAGGTCGAGGGTGTTCCACCCCCGATGCCTCTAATCATTGGCTTTACCCGATAGAACTCGCCTGCGGGCTCCAGCTATCCTGAGGGAAACTTCGGAGGGAACCAGCTACTAGACAGTTTGATTAGTCTTTCACCCCTATACCCAAGTCAGACAAATGATTTGCACGTCAGTATCGCTATGGGCCTCCACCAGAGTTTCCTCTGGCTTTGCCCCGCTCAGGCATAGTTCATCATCTTTCGGGTCCCGACAGGTATGCTCTCACTCGAACCCTTCACAGAAGATCAAGGTTGGTTAGTGGTGCAACCCACAAGGGGATCCCACCAGTCAGGTTCCTTATGCCTTACGGGTTTTACTCGCCCATTGACTCGCACACATGTCAGATTTCTTGGTCTGTGTTTTAAGACGGGTTGAATGGGGAGCCCGACAGGCCGATGCCTGAAGCATGCAATTGCTAATAGGCACACCATCGAGGCACACGCTTCCTACCACAATCACGGTAATGACATCTCCTCAGGCATAACACGATAACCCGGGCTTGGGATGCCGCCACAATCCACATCGGTCCATGCCCTGAGTCGAGCGGTGGACCTGCTATTAACCGTTTCGCATCCGACCGAGATGCATCATCGACCCCCATCTGCTTCCCTCCTGACAATTTCAAGCACTCTTTGACTCTCTCTTCAAAGTCCTTTTCATCTCTCCCTCGTGGTACTTGTTCACTATCTGTCTCTCACCCATAAATAGCCTTGGACGAAATTTACCACCCAATTGAGACACCATTCCCAAACAACCCGACTCGTCGATAGTGCCTCGTGGTGCGATAGGGTTCGGACATGACAGGGCGCTCACCCTCTCCGACACCCCCTTCCAGGGGACTTGGGCCCACTCCGCCGCTAAGGATGCTTCTACAAACTACAATTTGAATGACAAAGCCCCCCGATTCTCAAGCTAGGCTCTTCCCAGTTCACTTGCCGTTACTAAGGGAATCCTCGTAAGTTTCTTGTCCTCCACTTATTGATATGCTTAAACTCAGCAGGTAGCTCCGCCTGACCTGGGGTCGCAGTTAAAATGCCATCGAATGGCAATCAAGGTCACCAGAGCCCAATGGGAGCAGAACACACACACAATGTCCGAACAATGGCAAAGTGGCTCGACCCACCACTCATCGTGACGCTTGCTACGTAAGGAACACTTGATTTTGGGTCGATCGCACCTCGAACAGAGACACGGGGGGCCAATCTTCGCTCTGCACCACCACCACAGGGGGTAAAGGAGGTGGGGCAACA